>NC_080058.1:12473403-12663403 GCF_026212465.1 Amaranthus tricolor
ATATATATATATATATATATATATATATATATATATATATATATATATATATATATATATATATATATGTATATATATATATATATGTATATATATATATATATATATATATATATATATATATATGTATATATATATATATATGTATATATATATATATATATATATATATATATATATATATATATATATATATATGTATATATATATATATATATATATATGTATATATATATATATATATGTATATATATATATATATATATGTATATATATATTTATATGTATATATATATATATATATGTATATATATATATATATATATATATATATATATATATATATATATATATATATATATATATATATATACATAAATATATATATATACATATATATATATATATATACATATATATATATATATACATATACATATATATATATATATACATATATATATATATATATATACATATACATATATATATATATATATATATATATACATATATATATATATACATATACATATATATATACATATATATATATATATATATATATATATATATATATATATATATATATATATATATATATATATATATATATATATATATATATATACATATATACATATATATACATATATATATATATACATATATATATATATATATATATATATATATATATATATATATATATATATATATATATATATATATATATATATATATATATATATATATATATATATATATATATATATATATATATATATATATATATATATATATATATATATATATATATATATATATATATATATATATATATATATATATATATATATATATATATATATATATATATACCTTCAAATTTATCTTATCATATTTTCAATTATGACATCAAAATATTATATTAGAAAATTTCTCTTTAATGCATAAAAGGCCGGAATGTAAAAACTAGATTTTTATTTTTATAATTTTCAATTTTTAAATTTAGTTAAGAGTCGGGTGGTCGTCTTTTTCCATCTTAGTTTACAGAATGTAATGTAAAAACTAGATTCTCTCCATAGACTAAAAAAAGAAGTTATTCCAAGAACTTCTGTAGTGCAAGAAATCAATACTAATGGTCTCTCCATACCATATCTTTACATCCATCCATTTAAGCTCTAAAACTTGCGCGTAAGAAATGTTGAGATCTGTGAGAGCCGAAGGAAACAAATTGGTTATCTGAAAAAAAGTTTATACTTGAATGCATTAACACTTGACAGAGGAGAACTAATGATGTTTTGTAACACAACTTACAGGTTTCAAGTCACAACTATGAAGTGATGTATATGGTAATGAATTTTGAAGACAGTTGAAGTTTCAAGGAATTTGCATCACTACAAGGCTTCAACCACATGAAATTTTTGTTTAGATTGATACACCAATCTCGAGTTTTAAAGGATATGATTATGTCTAAAAACCGTGAGAATTGTGATTCTTCCTTGACATCCAAAACTTTACATGTATTATGTGCTCATTAAAATTGAATACAGTTATGTACATTGAACTGTATTGTGTTAGCTCAACACGTTCAACCACTTGAGCTATAGCTAACATACACCCACAATTAATGTGATTTAATTATATAATTCTAGCAAGGCAACGATCAGAGATAAAGGAAGTAAGAAGAGTATTTATTTATTTCATGCCTTATTACAAGTTGTAATATCTATTAATATAGCAACTAACACTTTATTCTCATGACAATTGCAGAAATTAATATAGCACAAACACTTTGTGCTCATGCACTTTGTTTCTTTAGGATAACTTATGAAGAAACATTTGTCTGCTTTAGACACTAGTTTATTATATGAATGTAAACGTTTTACATAAGTCTCACAAGCCTAAATGCTGAAAAAAAGATAGGCTAGGAACTTTTCATCTCCATAATTCATATGGAGTCTTCTCTACTACCCTTGACAGAGTTCTATCTAGTCTAAAAGAGTTGTTTCAACAACAAGACTCATCATAAATCAAACCATATTCAATGAAGTTTGATTTATTCTTTCACATACACCATTCAACTAAGGCGTTCTAGGAGGAGTTTATTGTGAAAGAGTTCCAAAAATTTTTAATTGTTAAATGAATTTTTGGCTCAAACATTCACCACCACAATCAAATCATAATACTTTAACTATCTTACTAAGTTAGTTCGTTACTTGCAAAAAAACTAGCCTTTTAAGGGATTTTTAAACCACAAACTTGCAAAAACTAGGTCAAACTCTATTTGTTTGACATGAAATTTGACATTCAACACCAATTAGTAATACTTAAAGTCTTAAAAAAGTTAAGCTTCAAAAATTAGGCATATATTCAAAATAACATGTTAATTAGTCTTTTATGTGCTTTTTTAAGTCACTAACTTGTAAAAATTAAGTCAAACTTGATTTGCTTGCCATGAAACATGACATGTCACACTAATTAGTAACTATTATAGTTTTAAAATAAGTCTTGAAAAAATAAGCATTTTTGTAAAATTACATGTCAAGTAGCTTTTTAAGCCACTAACTTGAATAAAGTAGGTCAAACATGATTTGTTTCGCATAAAACTTGATATGCAACACTAATTATTAACTATTATATTTTAAAATAATTAGCCTTAAAAATGGACTTATGTGCGAAATTACATTTCAAGTTGGCTTTTTAAGGGTTGTTAAGCCATTAACTTTCATAAACCAGGTCAAATTTGATTTGCTTCACATGAAACTTGACATACAACACTAATTAGTAACTATATAAAGTTTTGAAAGGGTTATGTTTTACAAAAATTGGCATATGTGCGAAATTAAATGTCAAGTAGCCTTTCTAAGTGTTGTTTAAGCAACTAACTTAAAAAAAAAAATAGGTCACACTTTATTTATTTGACATGAAACTTGGCATGTAACACTAATTAGTATCTATATATAATTTTAAAATAATAATAGGCTTGAAAAAATGGAAATTTGTGCAAAATTATGTGTTAAGTAGCAGTTTTATGGGCAGGGGCAGATCTATCTTGGGGTACCCCTAGCACGTGCCCTAGGGACAATTTCTTAAAAAAAATTTATTAAGAAAGTTAAAGAGAGAGTAGGAGAAGGAAAGAGGAAGGATATTGAAAATAAGGAAGAGATTTTGGTAAATTTCCATTGTAATAAGAATTGAAGTTTTAATAATACGTTCAATGGAGGTGCGGGCGGAAGGTTGAAGAAAGGTTCAGAATGAATTTTTTATTTACCTAGGGGATATAATACTCATATGGTAAATGGTTTTTCATACACCTAGGAGCTAGGATACTCATGGTTTTTCAATTACCTAGTTGTACTTGTGTTATGTTGAGGTACTTTGGGGTTTTTAAAAAGACAAATTTTTCTAAGACTGTCTCATCGTGAGACTGCTTGATATGGGTTGGTGACTTGGTTTAATATTTAATTTAAAAAGAATAAAAGAATCAGTTTTTAAGTATGTCATATTTAACTACATTTCAATTTACTCAATTAATTTTGTTTAAAAATCTTTAAATGGCTTGTATGGGTCCGTCTCACGTACAAGATTTATTGGTTTGTATTATATCTATATACCACATTCAAATTTTGTGTATTTTTCTATGCTTTTCTAGTGAGTACATCCTTGTCCCTATATGTAATTTATATCTTTATTTAAGGTTGTGCGTAAACATAAGCTATATTGATTTTTAGAAGTGAGGATATAATTGGAAAAACGCCGTTAATTGAACTTCATTAATGTTTTGGTTTGGCATCAATTGAGGTGAAAATAATGTTAATTGATCGCTTTTATATTACTTAGGCTTTGGTTTGAGATTATTGTGCTTGTTCACGTCATTTTGTCGGAATAAAAAATTTTACAAATTGTAATACGCTGAAACTGCCAAAATTTTTTTGTAAAATTTCGTTTATTTGTTAGTGTCCGGTATGACTTTGAACCCTGAATTCGCGCACTGTTTATGGGCATTGCATTACTCATGAAATTCATAAATACGAACTTGGAGATAAACAAGACCGTCATTTGAGCGATTTCCGAAAAGCTTTCCAATTCTTAACATATCCTTTGAAACCAAAATTTCGTATAATAATCTGTAATCCGTAAATTAATAAAAATTCAAAAGCATTTCTTTAAAAACAAAATTATTCACTACGAGGCATAAAAAGAATGATTATGTTTTTGAAATAATTTGAGGGGGAATGTAACGAGGTTCAATTTGATATTCGAATTCTATAAGGTAGCGTTTGGAAACACGAATTTCATTTGAATTTTTGTAATTCAATTCAAGAAATTAAAACTGTGGATTTAAATTCCAATTCCAATTTCACAATCTCGCTTGGAAATCAAAGAATTGAATTCCTATATTTCAAATCCACATAGTTGTTTGCAAAATATTGGAATTGAATTCCCAAATTTAAATTCTATAGCATTGTTTGGATAACCTTGTAATTACATTCAACCAAAAATATTAAATATTAGCAAATAAAATATATTATGATATTACAATAATCCGAAATTGTCACATTAAAAGTTATCTTAACATAGAATATCAAAAGTGTAACGTACAAACTACTCGTCAAGGCATAAGAGTATCCAGTCGAGTTTCTCATCCTCCGGGTAGTTCTTTCAACATCAGAAACTCGTCGGGATTACCATTCATAAACTTCTTTACTGCCCGCATAGTCTGAATCCTAGAAATGCCAAGCACTTGAGAAACAACAACGTGAATCTCTTGACAAGTGAGTTTCGGAGCGTCTTTAATCTTGCTTTGCACGTACTCTCTAAATGACTCGGCAAAACTATTTACCGCATTTGCTACACTATCCTTTTTCTGCTTGCAAGAGCTTCAATTAGTTGGATCCTTAGAAGAGCTTGTTCGTTCACAGATCGTCTCCCCCTCCATGGCATCGGCTGCCTCCTCGTGTTGTTCTGCACCATCCCTGATAGCTCTATCCGCACCAAATAAAGTGCAAATATCTTCCCAATTTCTATGCACTTGTTGCGATAAGGGGCAGCATTTTTGTTTACCTACTCGATCACAATCCCAATTTAGCAAACGAAGAAGCAAATAAGCAATAGTAACACAAATTAGGAAACAATAGTATTAAAGATAAGAGTAGAAGTAGTGTCTTATTATGGCTTGCTAAAAATTAACTAAGACGACAGCAAAAGACAAGTACATACATAATCCAGGGATTAGTCCTGTTGTATAGATTCTGTGTGATACATATTGTCTTTTACTTCAAGATGTAACATATTTTAACTCATAGGCAGGGTAGAGGCAGTAATCTATACTCAATACAGGTCATGTTACTCTGCTCCTAAACTCACTAATCTATACTAGTCAATGAAATATACAAGTAAAAAATCAACCATACATACCTTAATATATTCTGTCCATTGAGGTAGATCTTCCATTGTGATTACGATCATTTATTTTCATCATCCCACTTAAATTTTGTATAAGTCTTGATATCCGTGATGCAGCCATAGTGTTTCTTCCAAGACTTAGTTCGGTTTCTCACATGATCCACATTAAGTGCAATGCCTAACTCTCTGTTTAACTCATCAACAACAGCTTGGTAAGCTTGAGGCTTAAAGTCTCCATCTCCTTTTTCTTTGTTGTTGATTTGTTCTAACAAAACTCGAGTAAGAATGTCATCCATCTGCTTATTCCAAGACACATAGCTTCTTTTATTGCTCATTACCTACCAAAAACAAAACAACACATTTAGAAGGTTTCATTATCTAAAATCAGTCACAAGTGTTGGCATATGAATACAAAACATTATACTAAATTCACATTCACACCTACACTATTAGAGAATAAAAATAACCACAATCAAGTAGCCCCCCTTCGAGCTTAGTATTCTCGGAACATTTTTTGTGACATTTCATCTCTTAAGTTGTTCCATTGAGGTGAGGCTTGTGCCGTTAAAATGAAATCCTCCCCTTCATCCTCCATTGTATCAAAAGCTTCTACATTTGATAAATCATCGTCCACCTCATTTAACAAATTCTCATCATCCAAATTTTCTTCTCTAACAAAATTATGGAGAAAAAAGCATGCATTTATGATTCTTACTTGTGTTTGCTTATCATAAAAGCTACTTTTCCTCAATATAGCCCACCTCATTTTCAATAACCCAAAGGCTCTTTCAATAGTATTACGTGCGGATGAATGACGCAAGTTGAACAATTCTTTGTAGTTTGTAGGAGCACTTCCTCTCCACAAGTTTAAATGGTAACGTATACCTTTATATGGAGCCAAGAAGCCTTGTGCATTAGAATATCCCAAATGAACAAGAAAATATTTATCTGTGACATTAAAAAAAATTATATAAGAAAGTAAAATTATAAAGAATTATAATTTCAAGCTACTTGAGGTTTTGCTTACTCCTAGGAACTTTGAGACCATTAGGTCTTCGGAGGGCGTCCCCTAAAATGCGAGGATCAGAAGTCGATCCCTCCCAGCCAGGCAAAACATGATTGAACCGAAGACTTGGATCACATGTAGCTAGTACATTGGTAGTAATATCTCCTTTCCTATCTCTATATCTAGGTCGATCTTTGACGGGAACTGTCATCTTAATAAGTGTCCCATCAAGTGCCCCAAGTGCCCCCTCAAACCACTTCCACTTGTTGTCTCCATCATAAGTCACATTGAAATCTACTAGCTTGATATAATACTTGCCTATTTTCATCACAACTTTGAGCACAGTATGGAATTGACGGCTTACCGTTTCTCCCGAACGAGTGAACACGGCACCAATAGTTCTATTCTTCAGATCATGGGCAAGAGTACGTAGAAAAAAGCAACAAATTCTATTACGGTCACATTCCTAGTAGTAACTAGGTCTCCTCTAGTAACTAAAACCTCGCATAACTTATCAAAATATCTCTGATCCATACGTAACTGCTCTTTACAAATCCTATCATTCATGAGGGAATCCAACTAATATGCTCTTTTAATTGCACGTTCATGTTCGTTCCAAGGTACTTCTTTATGCTGAAACCTATGAAACCATGCTCCCACTACAACCATAATAAAGCCACTAACTATTACAATTAGTTCCATTTAATCTTCATCGTTACCACTATTGTCATCTCTAGTTCGGTTTCTAACAATAGAAACTTGTCGATCATGAGACATGGTATAGTGAGATATAATATAACCAATGTTTAATTAATTAATAACATCGTAACATTAATAAATAAAAGCTTGTAGATGCAAATTAATAACTAAAACACAAGTATATTCTAGAGCCTAAAAAACAGAGTGAAGTGCAACTGACAGACCAAGGCAGATCAGAGGACCAATATAGAGTAGAACAATTAAGAAATCAAATTTAAAATCCTTGCTTGGATAGAAGTATAGTAAGTTGCGACACTGACATGCTCATACAACCAAAGAACTACAACATGCTTAACCAAAGAACTACAACATGCTCAACCACTATAAAAAACTTCAAGTTCCGAACTCCATTATTCAAATACTATTTTATTGAAACCCTTAATAAGTTATAAAGTTTATGCTCGACATCTGATTGTTTCTGCAGGAAGCGATTTTAATAGCTTATGTAGACTTTTTGGTATTTGTGAGATGATTACTAGGGCAGAATATCAGATCTCACAAAAATAATTGCATTAGAAAATCAGATCTCACAAAAATAAACTAGCTAAAAATACCTAAATCCACAATATTTTACAAATTGCAAGTATAATCACAATGAATCAGAATGAATAATTAGCGAATAAAGCAGATCAAACTTACTCGAAGATGGGAGCAGCAACAATGAAGTCGAAGAAGAGAGCAGCAAATGAATGTCGAAGAGAAGGGAGGAGAGAGAAAATGTTTGGGCTGAATAGGAATTGAAATTAGGGAAGGTATGGGTTGGAAATGAAGAGTTTGTTTTTTACTTGGGTTGGAAATGTGTTGGAATTGGGCCAATTCCAATTTCAATTTTTCAGCTTAGCCAAACAATGGAATTGAGCCAATTCCATCAATTCAAATGAAATGGCCCAATCCAAACATACCCTAATGGAATTAATTTGTTCAAATTCTTTAATTCGCAGTAATTCCTCCATTTCTCGATTCTTTCTTCATTGTTTGGTTTGTTTAAATTGTCTCCACCCCTAAGTTTATGAATTTCGAATTTTTTGATTCGGAGTGGAGCAGTTTCTTTGAGAGACCGTTTAAAACCATATATTATGAAGCTTAAAATATATAGTACGCCCGACCTAGTTATTTTAAACTCGATTCATAGTCACCTTTAAAATTAATTCAAGATGAATAAAAATTAGGGAAAATTGTAAAAAATAAACCAACATTTGCTCGATTCTTTGAAAATAAATCAAACAATTGTTCATTTTTAAATAAATCCACATATTTGGTATGTTAGATGAAAATATACTCAACTGTTGTTTATTCCTAATTCTTTTTTTTTTGAAAGAATTCATTTCTAATTCTTGACTTACAAAAAAACTTGAAATGATTATAAACAATAGGTCAGTTTACTTTTAACAAATAAACCTAATATATAGATTTATTAAAAAAAAATAATAGTTAAATTTATTTTCAGCCGATTAAGCAAATGTTAGTTTATTATTGACAATATATACCCTAAAAATTAAGGTGAGAAATAAAAGGAAATAAAGAAAACTTAATGCCTATTTACATAATTTTTAATGCCTACTTACCATATGCTAAATGCTTACACATAATATTTTAAATGTCTACTTATATCATTTTTAATACCTACTTATAATATTTTAAAACATATATAATCGACCGACTCAATTAGAAATGATCTACTAAAGAGACGATCTCATCTCTAACAATAATTTACGTAAAGAAAATGTCCTAAAGCCACACAAAATAGAGTAGGTAAGAAATTAGGAGTAGTAAAATGTAGAACGCCCAACGGCAAAACAGAAAAGAGGAAAAGGAGAGAAATTGTATAACGGCAGAACTGAGACGGGCAGGCAAGCAGGCAGGCAGCGGTGTGTTGGATTTTCTGGTCACTGCTACCAGTCCCAGAGTAACGCCCATACTTCCTCTAACATTCATTCTATACTAATCAAATCAAATACTCATACAAGATTGTTACGGTGGCGAAGCACAGAAATCTCATCCAAGATCAATGAGGTTCGGCGAGAATACGAAGTACATCAACACCGACATCAAGGAGAAGAGCTCCGCTTTCTTTCTCTTCCATGGTTCTTGCTTAGATGGCCGGCTTGCAATTGAGTTGGCAACCTAATCTTCCTCGCCTTAAACGCAAAAATGGCGTCCCTTTAGGGTTGAAGAATCTTGGCAATTCTTGTTATCTTAATTCTGTTCTTCAATGTCTTACTTATACTCCTCCTCTCGCCAATTTCTGCCTCAACAATCTCCACTCTTCTTCCTGTATGTATGATTTTGTTGTGTTTTTAATTTCATTTTTCTGTTTTCGATTTGTTCATTCCCTAATTTCTGTATTTTTGTTTCTCCTGTTAACTCAATCTTAATTTGATGCGTAGGTGGTTGAATTTACCACCGTTTTTTAGGTTTTAACTCTTTTATTTTGTCTAATTCACTGGAATTGTTTTCTTAAACGATGTCCCAATAGACACATTCCCAAAATATTGTCGCTTAAGCTAAAATACTGCTCGTGTAACACCATGGTAAAAAGTGAGTTTAATAGATTTGCTGAAATCATTAGATATTTATGAGTAAACAACTAAGGTTCTCAATGGTTCTTGAATTTGAATCTCTAGTGGTTTTGTTATAAGAATCCCTAAGTGGTTTTACCTAAGTTTCTCTAGTAAGGTAAAACAACCGAAGTTCTTAGCTGCGGTTTTAAGCCTCCATGCGAAGCAATGACGAACCAAATACCGATTCTACGTGTACAGTATTAAGGAAAACAATAACTAGTTGGTACCACTTTAGAAATTTAGGTTTTTGGGGCATTACTTTGAGAAACAATTTAATTGATTGCTAATATTCTACATGAAATCTACTAATTTGTCCTCTTTTTGAAGTTTTTTTTTTATTACTGTAAAATTTCTATCGGTTTCTGTTAATTCTACTTTAAAAGTAATTTATGTTAAATGGTGGATCATATATGTGTAGGTGATGCGACCTCTGCGCCTTATAAAAAACGGGACTGCGCTTTCTGTATATTAGAGAAACGAATTGTACGTTCACTGAGTATTGATTTAGCACTTGATGCACCAGCAAAGATTGTGAATTGTCTCTGGATATTTGCTGAGCACTTCAAGTGTGGCAGGCAGGAGGATGCACATGAGTTTCTCCGTTATGTTATTGATGCCTGTCACAATACATGTCTTCGTTTGAAGAAATTACATCCGCAGCATGTTAATAAAGTCACTAATGGAAGCCAAGGAGAGAGTGTTAGTGGTAATAGTATTGTGAAGGATATTTTTGGGGGTTCTCTTCAAAGTCAAGTGAAATGCCTTTCTTGTGGAACTGAGTCTAATAAGATCGATGAGATCATGGATATTTCTCTTGAAATATCCAACTGCAGTTCGCTTAAAGATGCCATGAAAAAGTTTTTTGAGGCTGAAACTCTAGATGGTAATAATAAATACAAATGCGAGAGGTGAGCTACATATATCTTTACTTGGGTTGCATTTATATACCCTATCATGTTTTTATTCTCTCGTCTAGTGATCATGTCCTTTTTCTTTTCAGATGCAAGAAACTAGTGCGAGCTAAAAAACAAATGTCGATTTTTCAAGCACCAAATGTTCTTGTAGTTCAACTGAAGGTGGGTTATTTATGATGCTTCATCCAAGTTTTTCACTTCAAATAGTTATTTGGGCTAGAAATCTTGAATAAGTTGTACTGAGTTTCCGATTGGCAGAGATTTGAGGGAGCATTTGGCGGGAAGATAGATAAGGTGATTGCATTTGAAGACATTTTGGTACTTTCGAGCTTCATGTGCAAAGAAAGTCAGGTGAGCTTACTACTAGCTAAACAAGGATGACTTAGATATGTGGATTCTACATAGATCATGTCAATATCATGTAGTCAGGTTTTGGAATTTGCTTATTGATATTTTTGAATGAAGTTGCAAATTAATTGGTTAGCTTATGTGCCTCTGGATAAAGCTGTTCACACCTATGCTTGATTTTGACTACTTACATTTGGTAAGAATAAGAATAGTCCTTTGACTTCTTTCTTTAGGGGCAAAAGTTTCTAGGGCAATGTTTGTCTTTTTCCCCTTTAGAATGAGAAAAGAGAACAATATCACGTTTGCTTATTTTCTGATTCTCTGCAACTTTTGATCAGTTGAACTATGGTAAAATGAGAGGTGTCTTTTAATTGGTCTTTCTAGTTAAGCTGCAAAAATTTTACTTTGTAGATTTTATTGTTATGACTTGTATGATTATCTTCATTCTCTACAAAACCTGTTTCCACTCCACCACTGTGCCTCTCCTTTTTCTCTCCACTTGTAACCTCTTTTGGCATTGTAACTGACCATTCTCCTTGCTGTGCCCCCTTGCTGTGTCTTTCCTGCTTGCTGGAATGCTGTGAGACTCATGCAATATCATAAATAATGAACTTTGTTTTTAACATAAGACGCCACAGAACCATCATTGCTAACCATGTACCATAATCTTCTTATACTTGCTTTTTTGGCCATCATTGGCCACTGTTACTATCCACAACCTACATGACAATTAACAAGTACATGAAACAGTTCAGTTGACTTCGAATTAAATATAACAAGAAAATCATCAATTGAAGTATAATGAGTAAGAGTTTGTTGTTTCTTAGAGCCATGGATGAATATTCATTATATTTCATATTTTTCTTGTAATTTGGTGTTTACTAGCGTCATCTTGTTGTCTGGTGACTTTGGTCCAAGGACTGTTGCGAGACATCATTTTTCGAAACTAGGATCTATTTTCATTTGATCAAAAGGTGGAACTATTTAAAGAAAGAGCAATGGTGAGATTATTAGTTTTGACCTTTTAAGGTCAGTTTTGTTTATGTAATGAATCAGTGGACTTGGCCAAAAAAATATGGAGCAATTATGACCGAGTAATACTAACCTTTCTCTCATTTAAGTTGTGCATTTAAAAAGCCTCTATTAATGTCTACTTATGTTAGATCACCCCTTCTATGGTTCCGGTAACCTTCTTTTATCTCATGATTCTGCTCTATTGTTGGCTTCAACTTACTAAACAACTTCCGAAAGGTTTCAAATTCTATTAACTTGCAAAATTTGCAAACTTTGTTGAAAATTCCTAGAATATAAAATCTCTATTGCTATTTGTTTTAGATATATAAAAGTAAAAGTGCACCTCATCAACCTTCCTTTTAACCTCTCTTGAAATAGAACTAGCTATAATCTCTATCGCTTTGTTCTTACTCCGTTTCCCTATCTTCTAAATTGTCCTTAGTTGATTGATGAACATAACTTCTTACTCCCACTATGATAACATACTTGTGGTTACAAGTCCGTTTACACTCTTTAATTTGTGAAAAGGCCCCTTTGGACAAGAAAATGTGCTCTAAAAGCTTATCGTTTCTCAATTGATAAAGTTGAGTTGACTAGATAGATTATGAAGGAAAAACAATTTGTCACTGTAGGAAATTTTAAACTATCAGCATCATCATGTGTATCTGGAATTTTGAGGACACGATCATATTTCCTCCATGTCTTATCTCAAAGAGTTCTACACTCGGTGGTGGATCCTCAGCCTTAGTAAAGCCTCTTTGCTATATACGGAGTATCTATGTACACATTTTTTCTTTTGTTATTTCTGATGTACCTTTATGCATTTTGTGCAGGATCCTCACCCTAAGTATAGCCTGTTTGCCACAATTGTGCATTCAGGTTATTCACCGGAGTCTGGGCATTATTATGCATACATTAAGGTCCAGTCTTGATTCTATAATCTATACTCATTGAAATTGCCAACATAAAAGCATTGCTTGCTCATTTATTATCTACATGTGTGCAGGATGCCCTGGGTCGTTGGTATTGCTGCAACGATTCGTATGTAACATTGTCAACACTGCAAAAAGTTCTTTCAGAGAAAGCTTATATTCTATTTTTTGTTCGAACTAGCCAGCGGCCTGTTTCTGTGACAAATGGAGTGAAGCCTCACGAAACTAATGGAAATAGCATTTCTAAATCTCCTAGAATTTCTGCTCCTGTGAAAGAAATGAATATGAAATCATCTAATGCACTTTCTCTTGTTAAAGGCGTTACAGTTGCAAGTAAAAGTAAGGATGCTTCTGGCAATCTGCAAAATAAGTTCTCTGGCATCTCTATTACTGTGGCAAAAAAAGTTTCTGGTTGTGATAATGGGATCACTGATATTCAGAAAATGGAACCTGTTGCAATTAATGGAAAGTTGGTCCACTCTGTTTCTAAGCAGATGAATGGAAACCATACACATTCAGAGGAAGAAAAGAATGGAATTTGTAGGAATGGAGAACAGAATGAGGTTTTAAGAAGCCGGGTTTTGGTAAATGGTGATGGTAATCTTAATAATGGGACTCCTCATACTGTTGAAGGATGTACTGATCAGCACACTGGTTTAAAACGCAGAGAGACTTCAGGGAAGATACTTAAGAATGGGATCACCCATAATGGTCATAGTAATGACAATATTGATGTTACTGATTCCAAAAGAAAATCGGAAAGCAGAGAGACTGCAGGGAAGAGGCTTGATAATGTTGTCACTCATAAAAGTCTGACTGATATGAGTATAAGTGTTTCCGGCTCCAAAAGAAAGTTGAAAGATAGGGACTTATGCATTTTGCTTGCCAAGGATGCTGAATCCCGGGCAAGAGTTGAAGAATTCAAAGAAGTGTATGTGTCTTAACTGCAATTCTTTTCTCTCCCACTTGATAAAAGAGAAACACATAATGTATAATTAAGTTGTCCCCAATTGCCAATTGGTTCTCTCAACTATTGGTTAGGAATATCTTTTGATATACGTAGCGAAAAGCCTACTAATAAACAGATTCCTTTCTGTTCATGATGCGTTTCAAGCATGTTGAATGTATTTATTCTATGTTTTTTGGTCCACGATAAAGCATGAGTTTCGATCCCCATTCTTTTTCCAGTAGCCCCTACATGAATCCCTTTTTTATCAAAATATGTTCAGCATTGGAGTTTATATGTCATATTAGAAATTACCATTACCTGCCGCATAGAATTCAATTTGATGCTGAAGCTACTACTTAAAAGTTTTACTTATACTGTTGCTATCTTGTTGAGTTTCCAGTCTTAAGAAGGAGGCATCGTTAAATCTGAAAAAATGTGGCTGGTATGATGATGTATATAAATACATGAGATCAAGGAAGAGGCACTGTATGGACGCTTGTGACGCAACAGATACCAGCGGGCAAAAGTAAGTTTGTTATATTTTTGCTCAAAAAGAGCATGATACTTATATTTAGCGTATTCAATGCTACACATGGAGCATGCCTAGTTGGCATTTTGTGCTTCGTAAACTTGCGAAGTCTGAGCTTCATAAGTTCCAATGTGTCATTTCGTTTAATAGAAAATCGATAATGTATGACCATATAAACTTTTTATGTTGACTAAGCATGCTTTATGTCATGTTTTGGATGCTTTTTGTTCATAATCAACCTTGATCATTGAAACTACCTTTTGTACTAGTTTAGATTAATGCATCACCATGTTTTTGAACCTAGACCTCAGCTTAATTTTCGCTTTGCTAAACCATTGATCTCGGCTACATAACTCCCCTCCAATTTTGATCAAATGTCCCAGTTCCTCTTTTGGCATATTCACGTCAAATGTCCTATTTTCTTATTTGGTAACCTTTTACTTAATGTCCTACGGGTTCCAAATATTTTACAAAATTGCTATTAAATTATTACTTTTTCTCCTACTCACTCCTCCCATGTAGTCCCTCACTCCCTTTTCGTAAGATTAGTGCATTTTCAAATGGCACACATTTAGAATAGGAGGGAGTATGAAAGAGCACAAATTAAATACTCCCTTCTATTTGAATCAAATCTCTCATTTCTGCTATTGGCATATTCACATCAAAGTGTTTCATTTTCTTATTTTGTAACCTTTTTTCCTTATGCCCTGATGCGGTTCAACTTTTTACACATTTACCATCAAATTATCACTTTTTTCCATACTCGCTCCTCTCATATGGTCTCCTTTCCTTTTTCTTAAAGTTAGTGCATTATCAAATGTGACATTTGATTAGAATACGAGGGAGTATAATTAAATCCAAAATCAAGTAGGCCTAAATTTAGATCGAATTCTAGTAACCCTATTTCCTTCGCTCAAACCAATATTTAGACCTAAGCTAGTAGTAACGTTTATCAACCTAGCTCATTTTCAACTTAATCTCGACTTCAATTCGAGTCAAACAACTGCAAACCCGAATTGGATTATTGTCCAACTCAATCATCAACCAAACCTATTTCGACTTGTTACCGAAAAGTTTTTTAACCCACCACGACATGCATGGTCCTACTATAACCAAATCCAAAGCAGACATGAGGTTTCATCAATTTGAGTCTTAACAAAACAAAATTGCAATCAGCGTGAACATGAAAAAAAAGCGTTGGCACACCTCATGGTTTGACTTTGACATATGCTTGGATAGGATATTGGGGTTTACTATTTAATTTATGCTGTCATATATATGGAGTTTTGTTAGCATACTTCAAGTTTGGACTCGGTTGATCGACTTTGACTCATCCTTGGGATAGTTTATTGGTAGTTGAGAGACTTCAAACTTTCACGAGTCTTGTTGACTTTGGGTTTTGTTTGGATCTATTCAGTTGTAAGTATCTCAGTTCCTCAAGTTTAGATTTGAATATGACTTCATGGATTTGATCAAATTTTGGTTGTTATGAGTTGCTTATCAAAGCCAGTGCTGATTTGATCTAGTATTGCCTAATTCATTTATCCACCCTGAAAATTGTGAATTGCAAAATACATTTGAATCGGCTGCCATTTTGGGTGATTTATGAATTCGTATTACGTATCCTGCAAAATTAATTTTGTGTACAGATTAAGTCACCTTGCTATACAGATTACTTTCCATGCTACAATTTTTGGAATTGGATTAAGAATTTGACATTGTTGTATTTGTTATTTGCAGTAATTCCTCCCTTTGGTTACCAAATCAATAAAGTCAAAAGGTCACTGAGAATGAATGTAGAAATCCCATCTTGCGTTTTGACTTCTTTAGACAGTGACTTGCCCAACATCTGAAACAATAACAAAACTAGTAAATAACATAAGTATAAAAATAATGAGATTTATAAGACTAATGGAAGAAAGTAGTTAATAAAACAAGGGATTACTGAAAGCTTGACAGGCTCCAATAAAGGCAAAGCCATAAAATCTGAAAAATCAAAGAACTAGATTAGCTAACAGTGGAGAAATAAATGCAGAAATAAAAGCAATCTAACCTAAAATTATAACTACAATGAATCTCTCCAATATAGCTGAAATAAATTGTGACATATTAGGTATAAGGGTAATTGTGTAAATAGATCATCTAGTAGTTAGTAAGGGTATTTTGGTAATTAGATCCTCTAGTAATAGTCTTTAAATACTCTTGTATTATGCTTTTAGGGGGCATTCAAGAAGAAATCAGAAATAAGAAAATAAGAGCAGGCAGCAGCTCGAATACTGCACTAACATTTTGTTCTTTTATTCTGTGTGTTCTATCTGTCATCCATCTTTCTTGAATCTGTTGCAGGCACCAAACACACCAAATCTGGGTGTGTTACATAAATCTAAAATCCTAGACCCATATTTATACTGAGAGCGAATTGTAAAAAAAGTAATACAAGTAAACAAAAGCTATGAGATAATTTTTAAGCAAGAATAGCTGCACAGCTTGAGTTTTGTCTCTGGGGTTTGGACGCACTACCTGCTCTTGATTTCCACTTTTACATTTTTGGCACAAACCACTAAATTAGCACACCAAAACACCTTTGAAACTCAACATGAAAACCCACTCGCAAGTGCTATGAAAGAGCATTTCTCAACAAGATGACCCAAAAACTTGATGTAATAGCTGCTGATAAAGTGGGCTTTAGTAAGTGCTTTGTCTATATTGTACTCGGATGAGTTAAAGTACAGCTTAGGTCTCATTCTAAGTTTCCCAAGTGACTGCTGAAGTAGTGGATCGAGTCAATACTAATGATGTTATGAAGATTACTATACAATGAGATATATTTCTATTGAGATATTTGGCTTACAATTTAGTTGTAGACTAGTGTGACATCTTATTAGTGGAATAAAGGGTTACAAGTAACAGGTGAACATATGTCATCATCGGATTATCTTTTGGCATATCAATTGTAGTTGTTTTTTAATTTTTGTAACAGCAAGTGGCTCAAAGCCTCTGGCTTGTTTTTTCCTGGAAATTTTTGGTGTATATTGGTGAAATTTAACCACTTCTAAGTCTCATTTTCATTTTGTTGATAATGTGGTGGTTCACTGTATGCTTTTGTGCTGGGGCTTGCATAGATATAGTTGACTGATTTGATGCATTATTGCTTTATTTCAATACTACGTATTTTCTGTTTAATATTTATTGTGTGCTCAAGGAGTACAGGTTTACTCTTCTAAGGATCCTTATTTTTGAAATATTTTTTAAATACTTAGTGATACATTAACTTTTCAAGCTAATCTTTGCATATCTGCTGACAGTGTCTCGTTATTCAAGCATTATATCCTTTGATTTTATCATTGTGTCGATGGACAATGGGCCTTAGATGTCAATTGTCAAGTTCATCTTACTGTTTGTGCTGTGTGTTACAGGCAAATGTTGATTGCTGATGCCAAAGCTTTTATTTCTCAAATTCCTGGATCTCTGAAAGCGAGCCTAATAGAACACATTAGATCATTTAGCAGCCAAAACTAGTTCATTGTTGTTACTTGCAAATTCGCAGGGCAAAAGAAGGTAATGCCACTTACCATTTTATATAATGCAAACTCGCATGCGACCAGGAGTAGTAAACTTGTTTGTAAAATCTGGGATGCGTGTTATAAGGATCACCCATTTGTACTGGGTGGCGCTTGATGAAGATATGACTATTTTCTTCGCATTCCTCTGCTGAAAGGAAGTGATACTTGTCGGATGGATAATTTTTGAGGATTGAGATGTTAGAATTTCTAAAGGTTTTGCTCGGTTCGGCTGTTGAATGAACAGAGATGCTCGGAAATTGATGTATTATGTTCTGTGTATGATATTCTCTTTGGTTCTACCTTTAACTATCCCATTTTATGGATGTGCAACAATTTTATCCATGAAAATGTGGCCGGAGATATGGATGTATACACCAGCTCTGAGTTTTTGTATGATTTTGTTCATCGCTAGGTTGCATTCATATACTACAGTTCTGCATAGTGGTTGTTTGCATCCTTTACTAATGTTTTAGCGCTTTTCGACTATTACACAGTTTTGAGATCAACAATGCGATCATATCACAAATTATTTTTCGGCTACTTTCTGTGCTACAAGAATTTGTACCCCGAAAAAAGCTGTAGAAGAGGTGCGATATAGATGGGAACTAATTCAAGTCATTGATGCTATTTTTACATGACTTCAATGAGTATATTTTTATATAATTGATGAATTTTCTGTAGAATTGGTTTTTCATTTTGTATTTGAGAATTGGGTTTCCATTTCTCGCATGAATTTTTTGAGTGGCTGTTGTTTGCAGGTAGCCTTGAGTATGACGTTCAATTGATGAGGTGCTGCGTCTGCACCCAATATGACGCGCGCTACTTTTAAACTAATGCTCGACTCACCATACCTTCATATGCGCATCTAAATGCAAGTACTTATTTTAAGTGCATCAAAACGTGAGTGACTTACATTAAGATTTAACTTAAATCTAACGAGATTTCAGATGAATATATTTTATCTTCAATATATATTTTAAAAATCTAATTTTAATTTTTTCTCTGAAATTGAACAAACTTAATATGAACAAATAAAAAAGAACAAAAGAAATATTATTTCAAGTCCAAAACTACTGCAAATAGAGGTGTTTATTCGGGTGATCGGGTCGGTTTCGGATGAGTGTCATTCGATTCGGTTGTATTTCAGATCGATTATTTTTCGGCTGTGTGTTACAACAGGTCACACTCGGGTCGAGTCGATTAGTCACGGTTTGGTTGGAGATCGGTTATTCAAGCTATCGGGTTAGCATCGATTAAAGTTCGTATCGAGTGTCAATCGGTCTCGGGTTGCCATCGGTTACTAATTGGTTCGGTTTTGTCGGTTACAGATCGGGTTTGGGTTTTTTTTTTTTAAAAACAAAATTCGGCTACGTATTACTAATTACTATCGATCGAATTAATATCAAATTAAGTTAGTTATTTTTTAATTGGTGACAAGATTCCTTTTACTCAAAGCAAAATAGTTAAAATGCAAATTAATTAGTAATCATTATTACTTTGTTACTTTTATTTGTTTGACCGAAAATTAAAATTATAAAGTTTTATTAATTTTCATCTAACTCAATTAAACGTAGTTAAATAAACATTATCCATTGATTATTAACTCTAAATATATGAAACCATGTATTTATAAAACCATGTAGTCGGATATGACTCGGGTTAGTTATTATTAGGTTCGGGTCATTTGGAAAAATCGGTTACAGCTCGGGTTCAGTTTTTCCATTTTCGATTGTCAATCAGTTCGGGTACAATTTCGGTTCGATAAACCTAAAAGGGAACACATTTTCGAATCGGTTTACTATCAATTTCAATTCAGATTTTCGAGTCGGATCTCTTTTGAACAGCTCTAACCGCAAATAATAACATTATCCAAACCCAAAATTCTAGATAGTAATAAATGCCACGATCAACATTCTAGAAAAGGCTGAGAGAATAAAGAGAATGATTGTACAGATGCCAATCTCATCCAGGAGCTTCTAGGTAGTTCATTGATTAGTAATAACAAGTTTAAAAAGCCAATAATTTGTATGACTTTTTTCATTGATTCAAAACAAAAAAGAAAAAATGGCCGGAGAAGAAGTGATACTATTAGATTTATGGTCAAGTCCATTTGCAATGAGAGTGAGGATTGCATTAGCAGAGAAGGGAGTTGAGTATGAAGAAAGAGAGGAAATTCTTAACAATAAAAGCCAAGTTTTATTGAAGATGAATCCTGTTTATAAGCAAGTTCCAGTTCTTATTCACAATGGTCGACCAATTTGTGAGTCCCTCATCATTGTTGAATACATTGATGAGGTTTGGTCTCATAAAACTCCTCTATGTCGGCTACTTCCTACTCATCCTTATGAGAGGGCCAATGCTCGCTTTTGGGCCAACTACATCGACAACAAGGTTTACCTTACATTTGTCAATTACATTGTTGCTAGGGATAATAGGCGGTAAAATTATATGGATTTAACATTGTATCCATCCTAATTGGGGCGAGTATGGTTATGGGTATGAATTTGATGGGTTGTGGGTTAATATGGATATGAAAAGTTTTATCTGCCATGAAATAATGGATAGATGGTGGATTTAAGGTCTTTTAAGCCCCATACCCACCCTATAACCACATGCTCGCTCCATAACCATCCGCCCTATATTTACAATATATTGCTTTTGTATGATCAGTTTTATATATTTTTATTAAAAATTATTGATAAATAATTAAGGTTTTTATTTTTAATACAATTAAATGTATAGTTTAAACAAAATTAAAAATACAATTTAATTTGTAAGGATTTAGGGAGTATATAATGCGAATTTGGATTGAATATGAGGCGGATATAGATTGAGTATAACCATAATGGGTATATTTAGTTGGTTGTAGTGGACGGGGAAGATTTGCATGTATATCCAAATGGACGGATAATTTTACCCTATTAGACATGAAAATTTTAAATGGGTATGGGGAGAGCATACTGCACCCACCCGCCTACCATTGCTTGCTTTGATGATAATTATGAGTAATGATTGCTTCCTTTAATGAAATGCAGATATACAACATAGGGAAGTTAATATGGGGTTCTGAAGGTGAAGTCCAGGAAGCAGCAAAGAAGGAATTGGTGGAATGCTTTAAATTATTGGAGAAAGAGTTAGGAGACAAATGCTTCTTTGGAGGGTTAAATCTAAATATAGTAGATGTGGCTCTCATCCCTTTCTATTCTTGGTTTTATGCAATGGAGACTTGTGGAAACTTCAGCATTGTAGATGAGTGCCCTCATTTGGTGGCATGGGCTAAGAGGTGTATGCTTAAAGAAAGTGTGTCCAAATCTCTTCCTGACCAATTTAGAGTTTATTCCCATCTTTTGGAGCTCAGAAAGCTACACCTTTCACAGCTAAAAGCCTAATACGATGTATTATATTTGTTCTTAATTACATTTACTATGTAAGCATTAAGCTTGCTTTTATTTAATGTTCTATGGAACATATGTTACACGTGGGAAATAGATTTATTGGTTCTATTTAGCAAAAAGCTTGTATATAATGAGCTTTAATAAAATATGAAATTTAATATATAAAATGGAATAAGCTATGTCTATATATATTGGACTTAAATTCAAATTTGTTTTTCAAAATAAGAACATAGATTTGGGCCAAACGCTTAAAACTTAAAACTTTAAGCACGTATAAAATTTTGTATCGAAGAGTCTAAGCTCATACCCATCTATGGTTAAAGGTCACACCTAGATTTGTGTATTTAGCGAGTTGACATAATTTTGATTTAACATTTGTATTTTGAGTTTACGAGAGGACTTAATTATAATTGTACAATAAAAAAATGAAGTTGGTTAAAAAATGAGTTATATTTTTATTATTATTTTTTTTAATGCTGATTTAACATTATAATTATTTTCCATTATAGTGTTTCATTAAGTCCGTCTGATAAGCTTATTCTGAGTAGATATTAAGTTGAGTTAGATTAAAGACTGCAAAAGTTGGCTGAACTTGAGTTTTAGTATGTTCAATTCGTGTTTGCATGGAACTTAAAGACAAATTCGGGTTTGAATTACTATTACTCTGCCTTCGATCATGGCATGTTTATAAGTTAAATATTTGTAAACTGAAACACAAATAAATGTCTGTTAATAATTTTAAGTAACAGATAAACAATAACTTTTTCTAATTATTTGTTTTAGTCTATTGATAATTAGGACTATTAAAAGAAATTCATTCATTTTAGTATCTATATTAAATTAAGTATTATATGAAACATAAAAATAAATGAAAGCACAAATTGTATAAATGTTGTATGATTATGTAAAAGGAAAAGAAGTATAAATAGAACAAGAAATTTCATTTGTACTTAATGGACATGGATTTAGGCCTATTCAAGAAAACCCAACTAATTTAACCTGATCCGACGACCCGCATCTTAAATGCTGGGTCATAAAAGGGTAAAAAATAAAAATTATGGGTTGTATACCCGACTTGGCTAATTGAAGTCCGGTCATGGACCAAAAAATAATTTAAGTCGGGTACCTGATGACCCGTTTATTTTAGAGAATTTTTATTATTTATTAAAAATACTGTTCATGCATTTTCAAAACCAGTATTTCAATTGGGTTTGTATTTTATATTTATGAAACATCCAGAATATATTTCTAGTTAATCACTTGGGTTTGTTTTCTCTATTTATGAAACATCCAGAAAAGATTTAAAGAAAATCCTTTAATTTGTGTTGAAAATGCTAGCACCAATTCATGCACAGATTTTTTCATTTTCTAATTTGCATGATTTTATGTTTTTAGTTTGTTTTCTAATTGAATTTGACAGATAAATTTGTTTGATTGATATGCCACAAATAAAATCGGGTACCTCGTGTGCTGACCCGATTTATCCGGGTACCTAATATGTAGGTACCCACATAAATCAGGTCGGAATACGGGCCCGTTAAAATAGCTACCCGTCTAACCGGATATCCGGTTATAAAACACCCTAATTGAAAGTATTAAAACAAATATCAACCATAGATTAATCAGATCAATTGATTCATGTACGGTCCGCAACATTTTACTATCTATAAGGAAAGAAAATTTGATCTTTTAGATCCAAAGGATCAATATGACCCAATTATCATCTGTCTCGTGGATTGAATCCTACGTCTCAAACTTTCAACCTAACTCCTAGTGGCGTGCATTTCCCAACTGTCAAGTCTCATCAGCATTCACGTATTATATTACTTTTATAAAATTTTTCAATACACTAGCATTCAGTTTATGTATTATCTAACTGCTGTAATATTTTTAAGTGCTTAGCAATTTCCATTTAATTCATCATTTTAATATTTCTACCTTTATAAATATTCGTTGTCTTTATAATTTGCCCTAAATAAATTTTTATGCTCTTAAATGTTTAATTTATTATTTTAACGTTAACATTGTTATCCATTAGGTACCAATATAATGGCAGAGTTTGACGTGATTTTTATTGCGCCGTTATATAACAAAATATAATGATGGGATGTCTCACAGACTCGTTACAAATAGTTGATTAACAGAGCGATCGACTTTTAATTCTTGAATAACTCGAGTTAAATAACATCTTCTTGAATAACTGGAGTTAAATAACATCCTCGGACACCAAGTATTAGTTGGATTGCAAAATGAAATACGTATTGACTCCATTTTCCACATTATAGCCAAACAAGTTTAGGCATTAGTTCCGTTCCGTTCAAATCAAAACACCTACTGAATTGTTTAAAAGTCTTAAAAACTAATTTCTTTATCCTTTCAATTTTACTTATGGTATACTTTTTTATTTCAAAATACTTATAATATTTACTTTTTTACGTGATTTAATAAATTAAATCAATCCTTAATCCTTAATATCTATAATTATTTAAGATAAAAAATTATAAATATGATATTAATAATTTTTATATTGAGACAAATCAAACAAAATTTCACTTAGCTATTAAATTATAGATTAAAAATTAATTACAAATTAAAAAGATAAATAAATAGTACAAGTATTTCCAATATTACTTATAAATTGGAACGGAGAAAGTAGATTGTTGAGTATCTCTCAAAAGATCATTAAAGACTATTCAAATAATTGATCAAGAAAACTATACTTCATGTCACCAAATCAAAGTGTGCCTTAATTTAACCAATTAAATCATAGTCAGACATCAAACCAAGAATGTTAAGCTTAATGTGACCACTGAATCATGAATCAATTATGCTCAATAACATAATCAGTGACATACTTGAACTCAAATTAACCCGTACTTTCTCCGTTCTGAAATACTTGTTACATAAGTATTTTTGATATTATTTATCGTTTAAGATTATTTTATATGTTGCTGCTAATGTGTAAGATAAAATATAGTCAACTGAGATCTTGTCTGAATCATCTAATCGCATACTTCCAAAGTATTAAGTTTTTATAATTTTTAGAGGCATATAGTTTAATATATAAATCATCAAAATAATACATTGAATTGTGTAATAAGTCAAATGTAGCAAATATGGTGGAAAGGAAGAAGTATAAAATTGGAAACAATGAATCTTCCATGCTTATATATACCCAATCCTTAAAGTTCGAAGCCCTTTTCATTTTATCGCTACCTTTTTTTAATAAAATTACTAAAATGCCCTTAGACTTAATGTTTTATAAACACTTTAATCTCACTCCATAACTCTTATATCTCTCTAAAAACAAATACTTAAAATTTGTAGATCAAAAGCTTAGGAAACTCAAAACGATAATTTTAAGGTAATTTCTAATCAAATCTCACTTAACTTAGTCAAAGAAATAAAAAAGAAATGGAGGGGGGGGGGGGGGGGGGGGGGGGGGGGGTCGTGCGCAACCAGACCGCAGCCGAATCGCACACAACATGTGAATATCACTTCTCTTCTCTTCTAATTGATTGTCTTACATTGTAAATCTGATTCATACTAGGCAAAAACACCAGGGAAATTTTGCCTTATATATGAAGGTCATGATTAAGGCAGGTTTATCTACAATTAACCTAGTTGCTCTTACATGACCATCTCTATATACTAAAAATTGATGGTTATGTCTTCCTTTTTCACCGGGACACATTCTCACAGTCCAAGGTCTTTCTTCTAGTTCATGATTACTTCCTATAATCATAAATTTACAACCACATGCTCTAATTCTAGAACTGGGTCAAGCAACAAATCTAAGTTATACAATTAACCCCTAATTTTATCATAACGATGACATTGTGCATACAAACTAACTCTAGAACGTCCCTATCTATGTTTATACGAGGCACGTGTAAAATGAAAACCAAATTCTTATGCTATCTCATTGGCCCAAGAATGTACAAAATCCAATTCACCATCCGTAACAAATCTAACAGAATAATCTGCATTATCACCTAAACTTTCAAAGTCCTGCAAATGTAAATTATTTTCTAAACATTAATAAATATTAAGTAAATAATAATAATATAATAATATTAATCAAATAAAGTATTAAGTTAGTATAATATAAACAAAATAAACATACATAATACAAACTAAATAAAATAATTATAAATATTAAGTTTGTATAATATAAATAAATTTTAAAAAATAATATAACATATATTAAATATTATTAAAATAATTTAAATAAACAAGGGAATTAAAATATCAAAAAAAAGTGAAGGAGGGAGTCGCGCGCGACAGACCTGCGGATAGGTCACCTGAAACGTGCGATCGGACTTGCCCGTTTCACGCGACCAAACCGCGATACTGTCGCGCACGACCGTCCCTCTCCATTTTTTTAATGGATTTTGAAGCTTATAGAATCATATTGATGCTCATTTTCGTTGGCCATTGTAGTTCGATTTTTAGTTTTTAACTTGTTTTAGTTTGATGAATTTTCGAAGAGAGTTTTTAGACTGATATTAAAAAAATTAAAGGTTTGAAAAGTAACCAGGACAATCTTAGAATGTCAATATATAAGAGATGACGACAAAATGAAAGAGGCTAAGAACTTTAATAATGCCCTATATATATAGTATACACAACTGACTACACATTACTTGATCAATAGCTAAAAAGAATAAGTGCTACTCTTGTAAGAGACGTTTTTTGGTGAAACGATAAAAAAAAAATCACATACTGAAAATATGAATTATTAGTCTATTTAAACCATGTACAAGATACATTTTACGTACAGTAAGACTAGACGGAGTTTAAATTAATCGACTATAGTCAGATGAAGGAACAATTTTTCTAAATTTGACGAGATCACCAGATCATGAACTTATTTATTCAATACGTAATCAACCACACATTTAGACTAAATTGGGTTTATAGTGCACTCCACCCGGCATCTTAAAACAAGAGTCGAGATTGAACTCAAAAATCCACAAAAGTGGCAAATAATATTAATAACAATGAAGTGTTATTATTGGATTTCTCGGCAAGTCCATATGGTATGAGACCCAAAATAGCTCTTGCTGAGAAAGGTGTTACTTACTGAAATATTTTTCAAGATCGATTTGATGCTAAAAACTTAGATGAACAATGCAAACAACAAAGAATAAAACAACGTTTGATAATGTAAACTTGCAAAGAGACACAAAGATTTAAGGAGATTCACCCAAAGATGACTACGTTCTCCGTCGTGTGTAGTTTCTATTTATATTATATCAATGGAGTATAAAATACTCTTACAAATGAAGTATCACAATTCACAATTGTGTAAGAGATAAAACAAAAGGCTATGTGTTTGGCTTAGGGGTTGTATTTGATGTATGTTGGAGTGAGTATGAGAGCTCTATTTATAGTACTAAGTACATTCAATGACAATTGCTCACTTAATACATGCTTAATATTGAATAATGAATGATATGAAACAGCTCCAAGAACTTGAAATGTTGAAAACCAGCATCCTAAGCCTGTCAGAGGAACCGCTTGACCAAAACAGAGAGCTCGCTCGGTCGAGCGAGCTACAGACAACTTCTAGATGCATTTTGTCTGACCGTTCGACCAACCCAAAGAGCTCGCTCAGTCGAGCAACCATCAGACTTCCTCTATCAGATTCTGCTCGAGCAAAGTATCTTCCAAGACCCTTTGCACTTCTTCATTGATCATCATTAACACCAATAATTCCCATGAATACTTCACCACAATAAATCATACTTAAACACTACAATTATTAAGTTAACTACTTAATCACCCACATTACCATACTCATTGGATGCCAAACCCAAGAGTCACGTATGAATGCACACATCAATTATGTACTCAAGTCACACCATTCATAATACTTACCATTGTATTGAGCAAGATTTACAAAACAAGAGTGAACTTTTACTGAGTATGAACCCGGTTTATAAATCAATCCCGGTTCTTATACACAATAATAAGCCGGTCTGTGAGTCTTTGATTATTGTTCAGTATGTTGATGAAGTTTGGAATCAAAACAATACATATCCATTATTGCCTTGTGATTCCTATCATAAGGCTCAAGCTCTTTTCTGGGCTGACTTTGTTAATAAAAAGCTACAATATCTTCTCTTATCTTGTATTCCTAATTGAATCTGTTAGAGTATATAATGTTGGCCTCAACAATTATCTTTAAGTTTTTGGTTTAATTGGTTCTTTAATCTGGTATCAGAGTTAGCGTGAAAATAAATCACAATGTTACATGCTCAAATTTGAACCACCCCTCATTTAAAGTGAAAATTCAACTAAGAAAACTTTTAGCTAGCCTAAAGGGCTTTCGTATGAAGGGGCGTGTAAGAATATAGAGTATAGAACATATATTGAGCTTCAACTATAGCTTTTGGTTGTATTGATTTCTTGACAGAATTTGATCCTCAATTTATTATAGTTTTAAGAAATACATACTAGGATATTAGTCTAATTCCTTTGTATAACTGGTTTTATACCATTCAGAAATCAGCCAACTTTAACATTCAAGATTCATGCCCAAAGATTATTGAATGGGCAGAAAGGTGCATTAAAAGGGAAAGTGTTAGCAAGTCGTTTACAGATGAAAACAAGACGTATGAATTTCTATGTGATTTGAAGATTAGGCTAAGAATAGATGAGTAGATTTTACAAAATTTGCTTTGTATGTCATGCGAATTTAAAACATAAATAAAATTGCACTCAAACTATGATGAGTGTTCAACTTCTCTTAAATTCAATGCATACATGTTTGCCACAATGTTTTAGGCGCACATCGTTTTTATTTTTTATATCGGATATGTAGTCTTTTGTTTGCATTATAACCTGTCAAATCATCATACGTTGTGAAAGATGAGTATTCACCTTAATTATACTCTAAAAGGATTCTATTAAATTTTGATTTTGTTAGGATCCTATTGAAATATTTTGTCAAGATGAATATGTTGAAATGAACTTTAAACATTTAAGTGCGGAAAATAAAGTCCTTGGACAAAACACAAATGTTAAGGAGTTCAGCTCAAGTCTAACTCTTATGGTTCTCTAAACTATTAAGATTATTCGATGTTGTTGTTTCTTATTATTCATTTATCTCTTGTATTTTATTTTATAATAATATATTACCAAGACATATAGGATTACCAAGTATGCATATGGAATTGAATTGATTATTAATTTCTTTTCCCCCTAGACTTTAATCAAGAAGGGAAAAAAAAATTAATGTTGGATGTCATTTAAAACTATTTTGCATAATCAGAAAAAAGTTTAATACCACATCTAACAAAAACAAAGAATTTGTTTTAGATACAACAAGTAATATTATTTAGGGGTTAGGGGTATGATCAAGGTTAGGAGTAGGTGTAAGAGAGGGTTTAGAGGTAGAACAGGAGCAACAATGCAAGATCTTAAGGATAGTCCACAGCTTTAGGATAGGGCCACATATAGAACCGTAAATGGGAGGCTATTTTAAGATATTGTATATTTATAAGGTCAGTCAGTGGTTTAAGCAATTTAAAGAAGTGCTACGATTGCAGATTCGCGTTATATGATTTTTTCTACCATTGCGTCTAGACATTCCCACACTTTGGACATATCTAATTTAGGTGCAAAAGATGTAAAAGGGGTATGCAGATCTACCAAAGAAACTTTCAAGCCCCAAACGTCCGAGTCACCCAAAATCAACCAAAGTTTATTGATTGTGTATTCAACTAAAGAATCTCAATTTATAAGAGTCGTCTCTGTTATGAATAGTATTATGAATGGTGTGACTTAAGTGCACAATTGATGTGTGTATTCATGTATGACTCTTGGATGAAATCCAATGAGTGTGTTAATGTGGGTATATTAAGTTGAGTCTTGATGATTGTAGTTTATGATGGTGATTAAAAGTATGGATTAATGAGGTAATGAAGTGTGAGTTAATCATAGGAGTTATGAGACTTAATGAAGAAGTGCAAGGGTTTAATTCAAGATGCTCTACTATGCAAGTCGAGCAATGCTGTCAGAAGCTCTATAAAGTGTCGCTCGACTGAGCGAGCTCTAGAGTGGGTCGAGCGAGCAGACTGAATGCAACCAGAAACTTCCTGTAGCCCGCTCGACCAAGCGAGCCCCTGTTTTGGTCGAGCGAAGTCTCTGATACTCCTAGGATGTTGTTTTTGACTCTTCAAGTACTTGGGGTTGTCTCACTATCATTTATTCATAGCTTTAATGTACTTAATGTTACTTAGTGTGATCTCTCCTATAAATAGAGAGCTCTCATTTACACATAAAACACATCAAACACAACACCTAAGCCAAATATATAGCCATTTGATTTTATCTCTTACTCAATTGTAATACTTCATTTGTAAGAGTGTTTTATACTCCTTTGATATAACATAACAAGAAACTACATACGATGGAGGACGTAACCATCCTTGGGTGAACCTCCTTAAAATATTTATGTCTCTTTGCAAGTTTTACATTATCAAACATTCGTTTAGTTCATTGTTACTATTATCGTTCATCAAAGTTCTTAGCATCGTATCGTTTTTTGGTAGTTATTTCAATTGATATCAGAGCCAAGTTCTTATTACGGTGTCTTGAGAAGTCGTTGTTGGTGAAACATGTCTACAATGAAGCTTGACATAGAGAAGTTTGATAGATGTGTGAATTTTGGCTTATGGCAAGTCAAAATGAGAGCCATTTTAATCCAAAGTGGTGTGCAAAAGGCCATTGATGGTGTAGATAAGATGCCAGAAGGAATGACCGCGGCAAAATGGGAAGAGATTGATTCAAAGGCACTATCGGCAATTCAATTAAGCCTTTCCAATAAAGTGCTAAGAGAGGTTGTTAAAGAAACTACAACCAAGGGGATATAGGAGAAATTGGAATCACTCTATATGGCCAAGAGTGTTACCAATAGGCTACTTTTGAAAAGTACACTCTACGATCTACGCTTGGAGGAAGGTAAACCTTTAAAACCTCACTTAGATGAGTTTTATTCCATTGTCATGGATTTGCAAAACATTGATGTCAAGCTTGATGATGAAGACTTGGCTATTTACCTCTTATATTCTCTAACCCCTTCTTACAAAACTTTTAGAGAAACTCTACTTTATGGTAGAGATTACTTGAGTAGTGATGATGTGAAAAATGCCTTGACACAAAGGGATCTTATTGATTCAAAATTATCACAATAATCACAAAGTAGTACGAATGATGGGTTGTTTGTAAGAGGGAGGACACAAGAGAATGGTTCTACTAGTGGGAGTGGTAACAAGGATAAAGGGAGGTCAAAGTCAAGGGGGTCTAACAAAAATAAGACTTGCAACTATTGCAAGCTTAAAGGCCACATCAAGAAGGAGTGTTGAAAATTGAAAAAGAAAAATGATGAGGGGGCTAGGGACGGAACTAGCAATGCCGATGCTAGTTACGTGAATGATAGTGATGATGGTGATGTATTAGTTACTACACATGGGTATAGAGATAGTGATGAGTGGATTCTTGACTCGGGGTGCACATTCCACATGACTCCCAACAAAACTTTCTTCCATACATCTGAAAGTGTTGATGGGGGAAATGTAACCATAGGGAAATGTAACCAAAAGCTTCACTAACACTAAAATAATACTCAATATTGCAGAGAATGTAACTAGCATATGTTAAACAGCCCATGTTCATAAGAAAGTCATAAGTATGAGCAACTTACACTTATGAATCTAATATCAAATTACTTAACTTATTCTACTTATGCACATGCAATAATCACCACAATGCAAAACATAAGTCGTATATTTATCCCAAATCTACCCCAGCTCTCACGCGTAACGTTAACTTCAAACAATTCCTTAAAGACTTTAGAATACGAGCGTCAAAGTAGGAACCACTGGCTCTGGTAACCACCTGTAACACCCCTGAATTTCCAACCCCTTAAACAAAACTAGAAATAATGAAGGAAGGGAGGAAAATTAGGGGTTACATAAAAAGAAAAGGAAAGGTAATTAAAACAAACGCTAAAAATTAATTAAAAAGGTGGGTAAGTGGATATTTCGGCAGCATCTCGGTTAAAACTAAGGGAGTGACAAGGATATATAAATGATTAACATAACTAAACTAATCTAACGCTTTTAATGCCTTTCAAAAATACGTCACGACAGAATGATTCATCGTCGGCTTCTCAAATCATTAACTCTAACGAGGATCGTGGTTCCAATGTTAACGCGTCGATTTGACGGATACTAAAGGATCATACAAGGAGTCACATGGCTCCATACGAAAGAAATTATACAAACCCAAAAGAAAACTTTACAAGTAATATAGAAGCTACAAGCATTAGGCAACTTGTACACAAATGTTACGACCGTACTCCGCTCTTTCCCCCAATGCAAAGCAAAAGAAGCTCCTATACCTGTCATGTCAAGCTATGATCCTCCAGTTGCTCAACATAATGACCATAGTCAGATGAGTCATAGCAGGAACATCATAGAGAGTCATGAGCAAACAACAAACACATACACGTCATTAATTAATGAACTTATAACAATTAGAGTCATTGAACAAAACTATAGACAACAATATAATATGGCAATAACAAGACTACTCATCTGTCCAAACACCTCTATTTACTCATAATTTCTCTTTTCAAACTACTAATCTCTTGAAGTATATTCAAAGGTAGTGGATCTTTTCTCTATTCATGACATAGTGACACGGCCAAGGGCGTTATCGGCCACCCGACGCCCATGGCAAAGTATGAGCTCATGCCCCCTCCAGTTGACCATCTCGGGTCCTAGCTTCGAGAAAAAACTAACACACTAGGGTACTAAACCAGTGAAGAGGCCACCATATTGGGGTTTGCAAGGCCCGCATGGTAACACCTCGGTCAAGGGGCGGTATCGGCCACCCGGCGCCCAATGACCCAAGCATGCTCATACCCCCCTTACGGTGGTCCCGTGGGACCTCACCTAGGGCACTACTAAATCAACCGGACATAATCCACTTGAGTCACTCCAAGTAATCGTAAATCAAGGCTCAATAAGTAGGAAATCACTTCGATACCACACACAACCATGGTGAGTTCTCTACTATTTAGAAATCTATTCTCATAGTCTCCTAATGCTTTCATTCTACTTGCCTATATCACTATTATGGCTATTCACTAGCATGGTTTACTTTCTGGCGTTTTATAATTCTAATATGACACATATAATCATGAAATATGGATAAATACTTTGAAACAATGAATATGATAATTAATTACTTCGTGTATGTATCTGCAAGCGTCATTGCACGACCACAAGTTACAAAAATCACCCGACTAAGGTTCTACTTTCCTCTTATGAAGTGGGCACCTATATAAGTTATGAATAGAACTAATAAGTTCCCTTAACTACTTTGTCATACCTGCTAAAAGCCAAAGTAACCACCATCATCCATTCACGACAAGTTTTCAATTACTTCTAGCACATACGCATCCCATTCAACACCTAGCATAATCGTCAATTCAACAATAACACAAGTCTTTCCATCAGCAAAAAATAAAAGGATTATATAAACCGTTTCCTTTCATCAACTAACTTTGAGTCATAAAGATTCACATCATCTTAATATAAAACGACGATTCACACTTAACGCTGATGTAGTGCTAATATGACGACAAGGACAATTCTTAAGGTTATCACATCGCAATATCATTTATTATATTCGCCAAGGTTAGAAAGAACTAAAGTCAAGACATCATAACAAGTAACTTTAATAATTCTCTACAGTTGACGCTATGTTCATAGCTTTACTAATATCGTTTAATTATAACTTTGATAACCTTACGAGAGTACTTGTAATCAACATTAATAATTTCTTTTACTTCAACAAGGCCAATTAAGATTACCATGCCTAACAAAACTCCCACATTCAACACAAATAAAGTTACACATGTACTAAGACACCATCAAAATAGCACACAACCATTATTTTCATTCATACTTCAAACTCTAGGCCATAAATATGTTAAACTCATCAAACACACTCTTACCCACAAAAAGGATCAATGAAAATAATAAAAGGTTCAATATTTTTCATTCATATTTCAAAAACCCAATTCATAAGTTCATTCAAATCATCAATCAAATTCTTACCCATAACAAGATTCAATGACAATCATACAAAATTAACACCAAACTCATAAACTTAGTAAACTTCTAATTAGATACTAGGAAGATTACTTAGAGTAAACTTGAGAGGCTTACAATGGGATAATTTAGAAAAGGAGTGAAGACTAGGTGGTTGTTGTGGTGGTGTGGAGCACAAAATGGTGGAGGAAAGCTGCGTGGTGTGGCGTTACAGCAGCCGCTGCTGTTGGGGAACAAAAAGGCAGCCGTGGCTGCTGTCAGGAGGGAGGAAACTGGCCGCTGCTGCTGGTTGCGATGAGGGTTGTTGGCGGCTGCTTGCTGCTGGGGAAATGAGGCGTGGGGCTGGTGGTCACGGAGGAGCTTCTGGTTTGGCTGCTCGTGGGCTGGCTGGCGGCTGGTTTAACCGTTCGTGGACTGGCTGCCGGCTGCTCACTGTGAGGGAGGAGGGAGTGAGAGAAAGAGAGAAGGGGAATGAGGGAGGAGAATGACGGCTAGGTTTGAGCATTTAGGGTTTCATGGTTTATCCTTGTTGTTATTATTATTAACATTATTATTATTATTATTATTATTATTATTATTATTATTATTATTATTATTATTATTATTATTATTATTATTATTACTATTATTATTATTATTATTATTATTATTATTATTATTATTATTATTATTATTATTATTATTATTATTATTATTATTATTATTATTAGTTATTTATTTATTTATTTTTATCTCGATTCATTTTCTTATCTTGCGAGACCCAACTAAGAGACTCACCTTCGTGGGCTCCCACATTTCAATAAAATAATCTTTTTGATTCGAAACTCTTTATTTTGGAAATCGTAACTATATTTTTAATATATATATTGTTACACTATGGCCTCAATTGACTCGAGCAAATGGTTGATAACTATGAAGCAAGAGATAGAATCACTTGCAAAGAATGAAACTTGGGATATCGTTGAAGCACCAAAGAAAAAGAAGATTGTTGGGTGCAAGTGGATATTCAAGTGGAAGGAGCGTCCTTCTAGTGGTGTTACTCCCATCTACAAAGCAAGTGTAGTTGCAAAGGGATACTCTCAAATTGAGGGTGTCGATTTTTATGAGGTATTCTCACCGATAGTGAAGCACTCTTCAATAAGAGCACTATTTTCTTTGGTGGCGATGGAGGATTTGGAGTTGCATCAATTGGATGTGAAAACGGCGTTTCTTCACGGTGAACTTGAAGAGGAAATTTTTATGAAGCAACAGGAAGGTTTTGAGGTTGCCGGTAAGGAAAATCATGTGTGTAGGTTGAAAAGGTTATTGTATGGGTTGAAGCAATCGCCAAGGGAATGGTACAAGAGGTTTGATTCTTTTATGATTTCACATGATTTTATTAGAAGTTCTTATGACAGTTGTGTTTATCTTAAGAAACTTAAAGATGGTTCTTTGTTGTATTTGCTCTTATATGTTGATGATATGCTAGTAGCTTGTAGTTCTTTGTTTGAGATGGAGAACTTGAAAGTTTTGCTTTCAAGTAAATTTGATATGAAGGATCTTGGCGAAGCTAAGAAGATTTTTGGAATGAAAATTTTGAGAGACAGAGCTAAGGGTGTCTTATACCTTAGCTAAAGGAAGTACGTTGAGAAAGTTGTGCAACGTTTCTCCATGGATGATGCTAAAGGTGTGCCTACTCCTCTCGCCTCTTATCTCAAGTTGTCCAAGAGGTTGTGTCCACAAACAAAAGCGAAAGAAGAGCAAATGGTAAGAATCCCGTACACTAGTGCTGTTGGTAGCGTGATGTATGCCATGGTATGTTCTAGACCCGACATAGCCCATGCTGTGAGTTTGGTAAGTAGATATATGTCAAATCCGGGAAAGGGACATTGGGAGGCACTTAAGTGGTTGTTAAGGTATTTGAAAAGTACTTCTAATGTTTGTCTCATGTATGGGAAGGATTCAAGCGAGTTAATCGGGTTTCATGACTTGGACTATGGAGGTGATCTTGATAATAGAAAGTCCACAAGTGGGTTCGTGTTCACATTGAGTGGTTCGGCGGTAAGTTGGCAATCATCATTACAAGATGTGTTTTCTCTTTCAACAACCGAAGCGAAGTACATAGCCGTTGCCGAGTCATTCAAGGAGGTAAAGTGGGTCAAAGGTCTTGTCGGTGAAATGTGCAATAAGGTGTGTAAGTGTGCATTGTGATAGTCAAAGTGCAATTCACTTGGCTAGAAATCAAAATACTTTTCATAAAAGGTCCAAACACATTGATATTAAGTATAATTTCATCCGAGATGAAGTTGAGCACAAAAAGGTGATTTTGAAGAAAATTGATACTAAAGGAAACCCGGCCGACATGATGACAAAGCCATTGCCTACAACCAAGTTTGATTTGTGTGTTGACTTGGTTGGTTTAGCTCCTTGCTTGAAGTAATGCCCTTTGGGGCATTTGAGGTGTGTATGTTATTTTTGTTTATATTCTTGTAAGATGAAGTGGATTGATGAATGCTTTGACTTGGGTGAACTCAAGTCAAGGTGGAGATTGTTATGAATAGTATCATGAATGGTGTGACCTGAGTGCACAATTGATGTGTGCATTCATGTGTGACTCTTGGATGGAATCCAATGAGTGTGTTAATGTGGGTATATTAAGTTGAGTCTTAATGATTGTGGTTTATGATGGTGATTAAAAATATGGATTAATGAGGTAATGAAGTGTGAGTTAATCATAGGAGTTATGGGACTTAATGAAGAAGTGCAAGGGTTTGATTCAAGATGCTCTACTATGCAAGTCGAGCAATGCTGTTAGAAGCTCTCTAAAGTGTCGCTCGACCAACTTGCTCGACCGAGCGAGCTCCAGGGTGGCTACAGAGAGCAGACAGAATGCAACCAGAAACTTCCTGTAGCCCGCTCGACCAAACCGCTCGACCGAGCGAGCCCCTGTTTTGGTCGAGCGAAGTCTCTGATACTCCTAGGATGTTGTTTTTGACTCTTCAAGTACTTGGGGTTGTCTCACTATCATTTATTCATAACTTTAATGTACTTAATGTTACTTAGTGTGATCTCTCCTATAAATAGAGAGCTCTCATTCACACATAAAACACATCAAACACAACTCTTAAGCCAAACACATAGCCCTTTGATTTTATCTCTTACTCAATTGTAATACTTCATTTGTAAGAGTGTTTTATACTCCTTTGATATAATATAAACAAGAAACTACACACGACGGAGGACGTAGCCATCATTGGGTGAACCTCCTTAAAATCTTTGTGTCTTTACATTATCAAACATTCGTTTAGTTCATTGTTATTATTATCGTTTATCAATAGCATCGTATCGTTTTTTGGTAATTGTTTCAGTCTCACTGAGAGATTGTCTGTGATAAGAGTATAATCTATAGTCGTAGAGTATAATCTCACAACCATGACCAATCTCTCTTTTGTAGCGCTCGCTTTGTTTGAGATTTTAATTGATTGCATGTATTTCTCTTTGTTCTCTCGTCGGAGGGGGTACAACCGTACAAGTATGGTCTATGACTATGACTATGATTATTTAAAAGAAATATTACCTATGACTATTTTTGGATCAAAAGTTTACTATCTTAGATCGGACCTTATTCTAACTTTCTGTCCGGATACTAAATTGATGACTATGACTATACATATGACTATAATTATTTAAAAGATGTATCACCTAATTCTCTTTAATAGGACTTTGATTACATGGATCCGTTAAGTGAAAAACAAGTTAGGTGAGAATCGAACTCAAATTTGTACGTGAAAAAACACTACATGTTCATACTGAAACTCAGAATTTTATGAAAGAATATATTCAACATCCCTAATTAATTAAGTAATGGATCTGTGGGCGAAGCTACTCGTAGCAAAATCTGTGGGCGAAAGTTTGTGAAGACCAATAAATTTGACCTTGGATATCTATATCATGAACTTAATTATTCATGACGTAATCAGTGACACATTTTAGACTCAAATTAAACCCTGTAGCATCCAGAAAGTAGGAATCATTCATTACTAAATTGGGTTTATATAAATGCACTCCAACCGGCAGCTAAAAACAACAATCCGTCGTTCGAGTGACGAGATTTTAGTCAAAAATCTACAAAAATGGCGAATAATTCTAATAACAATGAAGTGATTTTGTTGGATTTCTGGGCAAGCCCTTATGGTATGAGGGCCAAAATAGCTCTTGCTGAAAAAGGTGTTACTTACCAACGTATTGAACAAGATTTACAGAACAAGAGTGAACTTCTGCTGAGTATGAACCCGGTTTATAAATGTATCCCGGTTCTTATACACAATAATAAGCCGGTCTGTGAGTCTCTGTTTGTTGTTCAGTACATTGATGAAGTTTGGAATCAAAACAATACATTTTTGCTGCCTTCTGAATCCTATCTTAGGGCTCAAGCTCTTTTTTGGGCTGACTTTATTGATAAAAAGGTACAATATCTTCTCTTTTTTAATTTCTAATTGAATAATATATATTAAGCCCTCAACTATCGACTTAAACTAATACTACATGAGAGTTAGGGTGATAAGAGTTTACAAGTACAAATCTCATTCACGAGAAAAATATATGTTACATCTACACTTTTAGCCTAAAGAACTTTTGCGTAAAGGGCGCGTGTTAGAAAATTATATATATTAGATATATTAGGCCTTAACTATTAGCTTAAAGTATGGGTTAACTTGGTTGTTTCACAAAATTTGATACTCTATTTGTTAGTTTAAAGATATTACATGGTGGGATTTGAAATTAAAACATACTGGACAATGCAGGTGTATGAGTCAGGTAAGCGAATAATATTGAACAAGAAAGGAGCAGCAGAGCAAGAGTCAGCTAAGAAGGAATTCTTAGAGCAACTCACATTGTTGGAGAAGATGTTAGGAGACGAGACTTATTTCGGAGGAGATGTATTTGGGTATGTTGATATTAGTCTAATTCCTTTGTATAACTGGTTTTATACCATTCAGAAATCAGCCAAGTTTAACATTCAAGATTCATGCCCAAAGATCATTAAATGGGCAGAAAGGTGTATCCAAAGGGAAAGTGTTAGTAAGTCGTTAACAGATGAAAACAAGATTTATGAATATCTCTGTGATTTGAAGATTAGATTAGGAATTCATGAATAGATTTTATACAAAACAAGATTTATGAATATCTATGTGTATGCTGGTAGTTTTGATCTTTTTTGTATCACTGTTCTATTAATAATATTCTAAATTTTCAAAAAAAAAAAAAAAAATTTACAAAACTGGCTTTGTGTGATGCAAATTCCAAACTTCTCTTAAATTCAATGTACAAATGCATGGATCTGGAAAGAATGATCAGTGGGAAGATATTTATGATAATTCATGTATACATCTTTGCCGTATTGTTTTAAACGTACATGCATTTTGTCTTTGTATATTGGACATGTATTCTTTTGTTTATATTACAACTAGTCAAAACAGATGATTTTTCACTACTTAGCTTAAATATACTCTAAAAGTATCCTCTTAAATTTTTCTTTCACTATGTTCTTGTTGAAAGATTTTTTCATGATCAAATTTGTTAAAATGAACTTTAAACTCTAAGTGCGGAAATAAAGTCGTTGGACAAAACACATATGTTTAAGGGGTTCAATTCAAGTTTAGGTCTCCACTTCGGGTTCACGAAACCCTTAATGGTATGTTTGACAACTTGAAATTCATTTCCAAATGTTGAATTGGCCCAAATACTATGCTTGGTAAATTTATAATTTGGAAATGTGAAATTGGGTCAATTCCATATAAAATTTCAATAACAATGTAAAATTGGTCAAGTATTAAAATTTGCAAATTTCAAGTATATAGGTATAATTCATAATTCTTGAATTTGAATACCAAAATCAAATTTTTTTATTTTTAAATGAATTTCATGTTGCCAAACACTACCTAAGATTATTCAATGTTGTGGTTTCTTATTATTCACCTTTGTGTTTCCTATGATACCATAAATTTAGAAGAAGATACAATTATCTCCTAAATACAACACCTAGAAAAATTCCTAGTGAAATAATAACTCAACTTAACTTGATATATCCTAACAAGTATCAAGTATTGAGTCATAGACTCAATGAACTAATTATACTTTAAGATTTAGCACAACTTGTATCTTCTCTATGAGAATAAATTGAAACTTAGATAAAATATCCGTCATTATAGGAGAATGAAAACTACTGAACTTGACTACAACTTATGTTTGCTCTTGTGTTTTTTGTGTGTATCTTCTGTGGAAACATATAATTCTGGAAATTTCTAATGATTTGTTACTGCATTTAGCAAATGTATTAGGGCAATTATATATTTCCTAGTTATATTATTTCCTTAGTTACTACCTAGTTTTGTGTATATAATGAAGCTGTAATAGTGATTAAAGGGTAATACAAACTGAGTATTCATTCTAAACTACCCTAATCTTCTGATTTATCTTTTCTTCATGGTATCAGAGCCAAAGGTGTTTTTCCGGGACTAGTAACACCTTCGGTTATCATCATTTACCTTAAAAAACCTTACATGAGATGGTAGAAACAGGTTCAAAACAACTCATAACCATGGAACAAATGGAACATATGTTCAAACTGTTCCAAAAAATGCACAAGCCAAACACAACCATCGAAACCATATCACCAGAATTGAAAATAGCCGAGAAATTAACCTATCATAATTACACAACATGGTATAAGATGATGCAGATAGCCTTAGAATGCAGAGGGCGTCTCAGACACATCATAGACGACCCTCCTAAAACCACAGACCCCAATTACACAACCTGGAAAAAAAGGGACTCCATAGTCCTATCATGGATTATCTCGAATATCGACTCAAAACTCATAAATCAATTATTAGAATACCCTATTGTAAGAGATTTATGGAAAGGAATTGAAATCCTTTTAAGCAGTGGAAGGGACGAACTCCAGATCTTTGATCTGAGTTCTCAAGCCAACTCCCTAAAACAGAATCGAGATCCACTAGAGGTGTTCTACGGAAAACTTACCACTATTTGGAAAGAAATAGACCGACGGCAGCCGAATCCCATGATACATGCTGAAGATATAACAATCTTCAATACTTTTATCCAAAAACAACCGTTGTTCCAGTTTTTGGTCGGAATTAACAAGACATTTGAAAAAGAAAAACGGGATTTGTCGAGCCAAGATCCACTTCCCACAGTGGAGATGGCCTATGCTACCATTAGGCGTGAAATTTCAAGGCGTGGGATTATGACCCACACTTCATCACCAGAAAAAATTCCCTCAGAAATAGGGAGTAGGTTGGCCGTTAAACACCGATTGAATTTCTCATTCCGGCGTGATATGGAGGACAAAACTCACTTGAAATGTAGTCACTGTGCAGGAAGCCGTCACACAAAGGAAAGGTGTTTCAAGTTAATCGGCTTCTCGGAGTGGTGGGAGGAGCACCGGCAACGGAAAGCCGCCACCTAGGCTCAGTCAGCTAGAACCGGTGGCAAGGCTCACTTGGCCACCGGCGTCCCCTTTACCACCAGCCAACCAACCCACCACATAGAAGCAAATGAAGACAATAATGGCGACGAAGGTGAAGCAGAACAGAGAGAAAGAGACGGAACAAAAGAGAGAGAAAGGGGGAAGGGACTAGAAGCAAACCAATCCCACTTATTTATACCACAAAACACTCACAACCCTCAGCCCACAAATAACCCTCGGCCCGTTTATAAATCCACCCATCATTTCACAAAACCCAAAATCCCATGTGACACCCATAAATATGGCCGTCTATGTAAACCTTCTTTTTCATCCCAATGGATATTTGATTGCGGGGCCACCGATACTATTACCTTTCACCCTCGTGATCTTTTATCCACTAATCCCAAAACCCGCACCTACATTCAGACGGCTAATGGGGAGTGTGTGAGTGTTGATCAATTTGGGCCCGTCACTATTTCTCCCTCTATAAAAATTAACAATTTCCTTTTAATTCCTAGCTTATCTCATAAGTTGTTGTCTATTAGCCAATTGACTCGAGAATTAAATTGTACTGTGCTTATGTCATCTTCTGGTTGTGTTGTGTAGGATGCTCAGACAGGGAGAATTATTGGGCGTAGTACTGAACGAGATGGCTTGTACTATGCGGACGAGGCGATTCAAACGGGTCACACTTTGCTTGCTCATAGGTTCTCTGATCATCAGTTATGGACTTGGCATCGACGTCTAGTACATCCATCATTAGGGTATCTGAAACATTTTTTTCCGTCATTAAACAAAAGTAATGTAGCCTTGGATTGCAAAGCATGTGTCCTTGCGAAAAGACACAAACACTCTTACTTTCCTAGTTCTAACCATAGCAGTGAACCTTTTGTTTTGATACATTCTGATGTTTGGGCCCTGCTCCCGAGTGTAGTAAACAAAGTTATTCATATTTTGTTTTATTTATTGATGATTGTACAAGAATGTGTTGGGTATATTTCCTGAAACACAAATCTGAGGTTTTTGATGCTTTTGTCAAGTTCTATAATATGATTGTCACACAATTTAAAACTAAACCTCAAATTCTTCGATCTGATAATGGGGGGGGGGGGGAGAATACATGAACCAACATATGGAAAATTTGTTCACCACCCATGGCCCATTCACTAAACGGCTTGTCCCCACACACCACAACAAAACGGCATAGCTAAAAGGAAGAATGGTACACTCCTTGAAATAAATCGGGCCCTTATGTTTGAAGCTCATGTCCCGTCTTATTTTTGGCCCGAAGCTACTTCCTCTACCACCTACCTCACAAACAGACTACCCACAAAAACCCTAAAGTTCAAAACCCCCTTTGAAGCCCTTTGTGCCCACACTACTGTTCCCTTTTTCCACTCCTTACCTCCTCGAATGTAACACCTGAATTTCCTCCCGCCCTTTACGGTTTTGGTTTCATTAAGGGGTAACGTTTATCTAAATTCTTTTCCTTTTTCTTTTATGTAACACCCGAATTTCCTCCCGTCCTTTACAGTTTTGGTTTCGTTAAGGGGTCGGAAATTCTAGGATGTTACATCGAATCTTTGGGTGTGTTGTGTATGTCCATTTACCCAAAACTGCTCGCAATAAACTGGAACCCCGTGCTATTAAGTGTACCTTTTTGGGCTATGGTATTAACCAAAAGGGATATCGCTGCTTTGATCCGACTCAGAATAAACTATATACCACGATGGATTGGGAGTTCATTGAGCACTCTTATTTCTACTCCCAGCTTCGTCCTCAAGGGGAGACTTTATGTGATGACTTGAGCTGGCTTACACACTCTGCAACTAATGATCTGAACCCCAAAGAGCAAGTAGGTAATCCTACAGACATTGCTACATAAAACATAGTATTGCTTTCTCCCCAGGCCTCCCCTACCTTGTCTGAAGCATCTAATAATCAAGAGGTTGTCTGAGAGCCTCAAAAGGTATTAACTGAACCTGAATCTCAAACTGATGATGATATATCTAGTATTGTTAACTCTCCCTGCAGATATGAATTACCTCTAAGAAGAAAAAGAGGTGTTCCCCCAAGAAGGTATGATCCAAAGTTTGAATCACAGAGACCTCGATATCCTATTAACTGAGAGATGAGTAACTTGCCACAGACAGCCGTGGCATTCCAAGCCAGTCTATACTCAAGTTCCCTGCCCCGCAATACTGAAGAAGCTCTCTAAAATCCAAGGTGGAAAGAAGCACTGGAAGATGAGATCTCAGCATTGAAGAAGAATAGCATATGGGACAAGTGTATGCTACCGAAAGGAAAAAAACCTATAGGTTGCAAATGGGTTTTTACAATAAAATATCATATAGATGGAACTATTGAGAGATACAAAGCCCGCCTTGTGGCAAAGGGGTATACAAAGACGTATGGGATTGATTACTCCAAAACCTTCTCTCCGGTTGCCAAAATAGACACCATCAAGGTCATATTCTCCATAGCTGCTAATAAGGATTGGCCACTCTACCAGTTCGATGTGAAGAACGCATTCCTACATGGAGAAATTGAAGAAGATAGGTGTATATGCATGCTCCACCCGGGTTCTTAGATGAATTTGCTCTAGGAGAAGGATGTAGACATAAAAGGGAGTTGTATGGCTTAAAACAGTCTCCGAGAGCTTGGTTCGGTAGGTTTACCACAACAATGAAGAATTTTGGGTATGAATAGAGTCATTCCGACCATACACTGTACCTAAAGTAAGGGGATGGTCAGATCACATGTTTAATCATTTATGTTGATGATATGGTAATAACTGGGAATAATGAGAAGGAGATTAAGGAATTGAAGAGGAAACTATTCATGGAATTCGAGATGAAGGATTCGGGGAATTTGAAGTATTTCCTCAGTATAGAAGTTTTCCAGTCCAAGAAGGGAATCTTCATCAATTAAAAGAAATACGTCTTGGATCTGTTAGCAGAGCTAGGTATGCTTGACTGTAAACCAGCAGAAACACCAATCGTTGCTAATCATAAACTCCAAACAACACCAGGAGAAGAACCAGCTGATAGAGAGAAGTATCAGAAATTGGTGGGCAAACTGATCTATCTATCTCACACTAGGCCCAATATATCATATGCAGTTGGAGTTGTAAGTCGATTCATGCATTTACCACAAACTCCACATATGGAAGCGGTTTTAAGAATCTTGAGATAATTAAAGGGCACAAGTGATAGAGGAGTCTTCTTTGGAAAAAACCATCACCTTGACCTCGTAGCCTACACGGATGCTGACTGGGCAGGCGATCGAGACAGTAGGAAATCTACATCTGGATACTTCACCCTTGTAGGGGTTAACTTGGTCACTTCGAGGAGTAAGAAACAGAAAGTAGTCGCATTATCAAGTGCAGAAGCAGTGTTCAGGGGGATAGCAAAAGGAATAACAGAGATTCTATGGCTAAGAAAACTCTTATGCGAACTCGACTTTCCACCAACAGAAGCATGCAAGTTATTTTGTGATAATAAAGCAGCTATTGATATCTCAGAAAACCCGATCCAACATGATAGAACGAAACATGTGGAGGTTGACAGGCACTTCATAAAGGAAAAACTGGAGAAGGAAATCATCAGCATCACACACGTGAGATCAGAAGATCAGCTAGCCGACATCCTTATAAAAGAAGTTTCAACTGAAATCTTTGAGACTAGTTTATCCAAGTTAGGCATCGGGAACTCATAACCTAACTTGAGGGGGAGTATGGAAACATATTATTCTGGAAATATTCTGATGATTTGTTACTCCATTTAGCAAATGTATTAGGGCAATTATATATTTCCTAGTTATATTATTTCCTTAGTTAGCTCCTAGTTTTGTGTATATGATGAAGCTGTAATGGTTATTAAAGGGTAATACAAACTGAGTATTCATTCTAAACTACCCTAATCTTCTGATTTATCTTTTCTTCATCTTCATTCTTCTCTATAATAGAATATTTTAATTTATAGCAAAACACTTGAATAAAGTCTTAGGAAATTTGGATATCCGATTATTCAAAATCGGATACCGAATTTTAGGGGTGTTTAAAATCAGATAACGGATGATTGATCCAGATCCGAAAATTCGAATATCCGGTTTTTTGGATAGTGAAAATCACTATCCGATTCCAGTCCGAAAAAACCGTATATCTGAAATTCAGATATTCGATTTAATCCAGATCAGATACCGAATATCTAATTTTTAATTTTTTTGTTTTTTTTAACAATGTTTTTTACACGTAAATATTTAAGCTCAATTCGCTTTCTTTCTTTAATCAAGCTTATTTTTAAACTTTGAATACAAATCGTTTTGAAAACATGGTTGAATTTTCAAAAGTCTAAATTAATTAACAATAAACTAGTGTAATGCCCGTGCAATGCATTAGATTTTTAAATTTTCATACATATATAGTAATTTTACTATTTGATAATTTTTTCATAGCATAATTATTATTTATTTAGATAAAAAAGACATTTCATAATCATAAAAAAAATTTACATACTCAATTAAAGTAGATATTAAATTTATAATGTAAGTTATTAATAGTTTACTCTTAATGGAACAATAGCAAAAATAAATTTAATATATATAAAGACTTTACATTATATAAAGACATCAAACAGACTACCACAGAAAAATAAATTTAAGTTATTAATAGGTTACTCATTCACCAAACTACTTGTCCCCACACACCACAACAAAACGGCATAGCTAAAAGGAAGAATCGTACACTCCTTGAAATAAGTCGGGCCCTTATGTTTGAAGCTCATGTCCTGTCTTATTTTTGGCCCGAAGCAATTTCCTCTACCACCTACCTCACAAACAGACTACCCACAAAAACCCTAAAGTTCAAAACCCCCCTTGAAGCCCTTCGTGCCCACACTACTGCTCCCTCTTTCCACTCCTTACCTCCTCGGATCTTTGGGTGTGTTGTGTATGTCCATTTACCCAAAACTGCTCGCAATAAACTGGAACCCCGCGCTATTAAGTGTATCTTTGTGGTTTATGGTGTTAACCAAAAGGGATATCGCTGCTTTGATCCGACTCAGAATAAACTATATACCACGATGAATTGTGAGTTCTTTGAGCACTCTTATTTCTACTCCCAGCTTCGTCCTCAAGGGGAGACTACATGTGATGAATTGAGTTGGCTTACACACTCTGTAACTAATGATCTGAACCCCAAAGAGCAAGTAGGTAATCCCACAGACATTGCTACAGAAAACATAGTATTGCTTTCTTTCCAAGCCTTCCCTACCTTGTCTGAAGCATCTAGTAATCAAGAGGTTGTCTGTGAGCCTCAAGAGGTATTATTTGAACCTGAATCTCAAATTGATGATGATATATCTGGTATTGTTAACTCTCCCTGCAGATATGAATTACCTCCAAGAAGCAAAAGAGGTGTTCCCCAAAGAAGGTATGATCCAAAGTTTAAATCACAGAGACCTCGATATCCTATTAACTAAGATATGAGTAACTTGGCACAGACAGCAGTGGCATTCCAAGCCAGTCTATACTCAAGTTCGCTGCCCCGCAATACTGAAGAAGCTCTCAGAAATCCAAGGTGGAAAGAAGCAATGGAAGATGAGATCTCGACATTGATGAAGAATAGCACATGGGACAAGTGTATGCTACCGAAAGGAAAAAAACCTGTAGGTTGCAAATGGGTTTTTACAATAAAATATCATATAGATGGAACTATTAAGAGATACAAAGCCCGCCTTGTGGCAAAGGGGTATACACAGACGTATGGGATTGATTACTCCGAAACATTCTCTCCGGTTGCCAAGATAGACACCATCAGGGTCATATTCTCCATAGGTGCTAATAAGGATTGGCCACTCTACCAGTTCGATGTGAAGAACGCATTCCTACATGGAGAAATTGAAGAAGAAAGGTGTATATGCATGCTCCACCCGGGTTCTCAGATGAATTTGCTCTAGGAGAAGGATGTAGACTTAAAAGGGAGTTGTATGGCTTAAAATAGTCTCCGAGAGCTTGGTTCGGTAGGTTTACCACAACAGTGAAGAATTTTGGGTATGAACAGAGTCATTCCGACCATACACTGTTCCTAAAGAAAGGGGATGGTCAGATCACATGTTTAATCATTTATGTTGATGATATGGTAAAAACTGGGAATAATAAGAAGGAGATTAAGGAGCTGAAGAGGAAATTATTCATGGAATTCGAGATGAAGGATTCGGGGAATTTGAAGTATTTCCTCGGTATAGAAGTTTTCCGGTCCAAGAAGGGAATCTTCATCAATTAAAAGAAATACGTCTTGGATCTGTTAGCAGAGGTAGGTATGCTTGACTGTAAACCAGCAGAAACACCAATCGTTGCTAATCATAAACTCCAGACAACACCAGGAGAAGAACCAGCTGACAGAGAGAAGTATCAGAAATTGGTGGGCAAACTGATCTATCTATCTCACACTAGGCCCGACATATCATACGCAGTTGGAGTTGTGAGTCGATTCATGCACTTACCACAAACTCCACATATGGAAGCGGTTTTAAGAATCTTGAGATAATTAAAGGGCACAAGTGATAGAGGAGTCTTCTTTGGAAAAAACCATCACCTTGACCTCGTAGCTTACACGGATGCTGACTGGGCAGGCGATCGAGACAGTAGGAAATCTACATCTGGATACTTCACCCTTGTAGGGGGTAACTTGGTCACTTGGAGGAGTAAGAAACAAAAAGTAGTCGCATTATCAAGTGCAGAAGCAGAGTTCAGGGGGATAACAAAAGGGATAACAGAGTTTCTATGACTAAGAAAACTCTTATGCGAACTCGACTTTCCACCAACAGAAGCATGCAAGTTATTTTGTGACAATAAAGCAGCTATTGATATTCTTAGTAAAGCCGGTCCAACATGATAGAACGAAACATAAAAAGGTTGACAGATACTTCATAAAGGAAAAACTGGAGAAGGAATCATCAGCATCCCACACGTTAGGTCAGAAGATCAGCTAGCCGACATCCTTACAAAAGGAGTTTCAACTGAAATCTTCGAGACTACTTTATCCAAGTTAGGCATCGGGAACCCTATAACCTAACTTGAGGGGGAGTGTGAAAACATATTATTCTGGAAATATTCTGATGATTCGTTACTCCATTTAGCAAATGTATTAGGGCAATTGTATATTTCCTAATTATATTATTTCCTTAGTTAGCTCCTAATTTTGTGTATATGATGAAGCTGTAATGGTTATTAAAGGGTAATACAAATGAGTATTCATTCTAAACTACCCTAATCTTCTGATTTATCTTTTCTTCATCTTCATTCTTCTCTATAATAGAATATTTTAATTTATAGCAAAACACTTGAATAAAGTCTTAGGCAATTCGGATATCCGATTATTCAAAATCGGATACCGGATTTTAGAGGTGTTTAAAATTGGATAACGGATGATTGATCCAGATCCGAAAATTCGAATATCCGATTTTTTAGATAGTGAAAATCACTAACCGTTTCTGGTCCGAAAAAACCGTATATTTGAAATTCAAATATTCGATTTAATCCGGATCAGATACCGAATATCCGATTTTTTATTTTTTTGCTTTTTTTTAAACAATGTTTTTTACACATAAATATTTAAGCTCACTTCGCTTTCTTTCTTTAATCAAGCTTATTTTTAAACTTTGAATACAAATCGTTTTGAAAACATGGTTGAATTTTCAAAAGTCTAAATTAATTAACAATAAACTAGTGTAATGCCCGTGCAATGCACTAGATTTTTAAATTTTCATACATATATAGTAATTTTACTATTTTGATAATTTTTTCATAGCATAATTATTATTTATTTAGATAAAAAAGACATTTAATAATCATATTAAATAAATTTACATACTCAATTAAAGTAGATATTAAATTTATAATGTAAGTTATTGATAGGTTACCTCTTAATGGAACAATAGCAAAAATAAATTTAATATATATAAAGACATTACATTATATAAAGACATCAAAATTATACCTAATTTAGCTTCTTGTTTATATTTCACTTAATTGTCAAATGTATTGCTAATTTCTCTCGTATAGAAGATATGGTAATTTTTAATACATTAAATTTATTTGAGTGATATGAAATAACAATTTTGATATTCTCTCCCCTTTAAAATATCGAATTCTCCTTCGTACGCGTCGTTGAAATATATCTGCAATTTTTTCCATTTGATAATTCAATATTAGTTCCACATGATTTATAAGTAAAATTCTAGTGTAATATAAATCATATAATTTTTAAATAATTCTAATTAACCTGTTTTGATGCTCCATTCTTTATGAAGTTTTTCACATGATTCTCGTTAATTATCAAAGGAATAATTTTGCTATTATTAATAATTTTCACATTCAAGTAATATATGCAATTTATATTCAAGACTCAATTTATTATTTTTAAATTAAATCTTAAGTTAAGTGGAAAATATGAAGCAAATTAATATTATCTTAGAGATAAAACATTCAAATAAAGAATTTTTCGAATGGATATATATATTATCATTATATTTTACAAACTAGATAATGTTTTTCATCTTTATGCTATTTTTTTTATAGTTGTCCAACATCTTAGACACATAGATTCAAAATATCTATGTGTGTGGTTGACGTTGGAAAGTTTACCAACCAAAAAGTTGTATTTTCCCGGAAATTTTTTTAAACAATAAGAATATCAAATAACAATATTTTTTAGTGTGGTTAAGTATATTAAAGAATAGAAAATACTTTAGCGGAAATTTGTATGAGGATAATAATTGTGAATGCTTATAATTTTATGATATGAATTTTTTTCACATTCCACTAAGTTGTTGAAAATATATTGAATAACTGAAGTATTATAAGTTTAAATGATGAAAATGAGTGATAAATATGGAGCAGAAGTGAGGCCATTTTATAAAAATAATAATACTAATACTAATAATAATAATAATAATAATAATAATAATAATAATAATAATAATAATAATAATAAAGAGAAAGAAATATGTCACGAAGTGTGAAGAGAATGGTTACAAATTCATACCATTCGCTTTTTCCACCTTTGGAGAGCTGGGTGAAGATGCTCTCGAGCTGTTAGCAAAGATTGGCTCTTTTTCCGTGAGTCACTCAGGCAGCTCCAAAAGGGTGTGGGTGCTCAACTTGTTGCTCGACTCCCCACCAACTTCTTGTAAAGTCTCTTTTTATGAAATGAAATATGATTTATAATTAAAACAATAATAATAATAATAATAATAATAATAATAATAATAATAATAATAATAATAATAATAATAATAATAATATAATAATACGATTGCAGAATGAATGCAAGAGGAAATGTCGGGATTGAGATTGCTAGTGTTAGTGTTTGGGTAGGCTAAGGATGTAATGCAAGCAAGGATACTAGGAAAGCTATATCTTTTTTGATGATCCTCCCTCCTTGATGGTAGCCCCTATTTATAATGTTGAGGAAGGGAAGTTGTATCTAAGAAGTGAACTATCATGGGAGTAGTGGGAGTAATGGGAGGTGGACTGGTCATGGGAAGAATGGACAGTTATTCATCTTGAAACAGGGAGAGCCATACATTGTGGAAAGTGGGGAATCAGGGTTTTTTAGAGGCAACTGGACCATGGGCCATTCAAGGAAAATGGTAATTCCAGAAAAAGCCCATTGACCGAAAGTCAAGGTCAACTAAAAAGGTCAAAGGGTATTTTAGTAATATGATGCTAATTATTAAATAAATAAATTAATTGAATAAACAGTACCATGACATTTAGCCCCACGTATGAAGGAAGATGTGAGGGGAGAGCCCCAACAACCAGAAACATCTTCCTTTATGCGGAAAAACACGTGCCCGTCGGAGTTGATTTAGTGATGGAACACGATCGTAGAGAACATTCGAAAGCCCCATGCGGATGAACACATATCCAATCTGGCGAATCTTCTAACGGCTTGTGAAAATTGAGCTTGTAAGCTTTAAATCGACTGTTTATATGTCAAGTTCTAAGTTGTGACGAAGAAGATACGACCTTTTCAAAATAATCGTGTAAAAACGAACAAAGCCGCGGCTTGTAACATGCCGCGGAGTAGCGCCAGGCGTATTATGCAGCAGCAAAGTCGTAAATGCGAGGGCCTGATTATTTCTCGGAGAACATCCGCGACTTTGGCTTAACTATGACGCGAACTAAGAGTCCGCGTCTTCAATCCACACGTTCATCATGAAAATTCTCTCATACTTAGAATTTTTCAAAAATGGTAAGGAGTACCAGAGGGTCCGACTTTTCGATCATACGGCAATATTTCACACTTGGAATATTCTGAAAACGATGAGGACCACCTTGGGGTCCGACTTATGGACCATACGGACAAACTCGTCATTGAGGAAAAGTAAAAATGTTCCCAATACCTAGTCATGGCAAGCCCCTTGTTCTTCCATGATACGGAATGAGCATCGTATTCCGTGTCTTCAATCGCACGGACATACAAGAGGTCTTCTATACTTGAAATTCTTTACCTGGACTAGGGCTATCTAGGGGTCCGACTTGTCGACTTCACGGAAGAACATACCCCTTGTTCTTCTACGACGCGGACTCAGTACGAAGGCCCGTGTCTTTGATCGTACGGAAGTATGGGAATCCACTTGTACTTAGAATTTTTACACCATTGACTGAATGTACCAGTGAGTCCGACTTATCAATCCCACGGACTTTCTTTGCACTTGTTTCATTCATGCTTCACTCAGGCGGCGGTTTAGAGCGAAGGTGACGCGGTATATCATCCGCCTTATCGAATATGCAATTTTTCATACTTAGTAATTCTCGTTTCTAGGGGTGCAATACAGGGTTCAACTCTGTAACTAATGATCTGAACCCCAAAGAGCAAGTAGGTAATCCCACAGACATTGCTACATAAAACATAGTATTGCTTTCTCCCCAGGCCTCTCCTACCTTGTCTGAAGCATCTAGTAATCAAGAGGTTGTCTGAGAGCCTCAAGAGGTATTAACTGAACCTGAATCTCAAACTGATGATGATATATCTGGTATTGTTAATTCTCCTTGCAGATATGAATTACCTCCAAGAAGCAAAAGAGGTTTTCCCCCAAGAAGGTATGATCCAGAGTTTGAATCACAGAGACCTCGATATCCTATTAACCGAGAGATAAGTAACTTGGCACAGACAGCCGTGGCATTCCAAGCCAGTCTATACTCAAGTTCCCTGCCCCGCAATACTGAAGAAGCGCTCTAAAATCCAAGGTGGAAAGAAGCAATGGAAGATGAGATCTCGGCATTGAAGAAGAATAGCACATGGGACAAGTGTATGCTACCGAAAGGAAAAAAACCCATAGGTTGCAAATGGGTTTTTACAATAAAATATCATATAGATGGAACTATTGAGAGATACAAAGCCCGCCTTGTGGCAAAGGGGTATACAAAGACGTATGGGATTGATTACTCCAAAACCTTCTCTCCGGTTGCCAAGATAGACACCATCAGGGTCATATTCTCCATAGGTGCTAATAAGGATTGGCCACTCTACCAGTTCGATGTGAAGAACGCATTCCTACATGGAGAAATTGAAGAAGAAAGGTGTATATGCATGCTCCACCCGGGTTCTCAGATGAATTTGCTCTAGGAGAAGGATGTAGACTTAAAAGGGAGTTGTATGGCTTAAAATAGTCTCCGAGAGCTTGGTTCGGTAGGTTTACCACAACAGTGAAGAATTTTGGGTATGAACAGAGTCATTCCGACCATACACTGTTCCTAAAGAAAGGGGATGGTCAGATCACATGTTTAATCATTTATGTTGATGATATGGTAATAACTGGGAATAATGAGAAGGAGATTAAGGAACTGAAGAGGAAACTATTCATGGAATTCGAGATGAAGGATTCGGGGAATTTGAAGTATTTCCTCGGTATAGAAGTTTTCCAGTCCAAGAAGGAAATCTTAATCAATTAAAAGAAATACGTCTTGGATCTGTTAGCAGAGGTAGGTATGCTTGACTGTAAACCAGCAGAAACACCAATCGTTGCTAATCATAAACTCCAGACAACACCAGGAGAAGAACCAGCTGATAGAGAGAAGTATCAGAAATTGGTGGGCAAACTGATCTATCTATCTCACACTAGGCCCGAGATATCATATGCAGTTGGATTTGTAAGTCGATTCATGCACTTACCACAAACTCCACATATGGAAGCGGTTTTAAGAATCTTGAGATAATTAAAGGGCACAAGTGATAGAGGAGTCTTCTTTGGAAAAAACCATCACCTTGACCTCGTAGCCTACACGGATGCTGACTGGGCAGGCGATCGAGACAGTAGGAAATCTACATCAGGATACTTCACCCTTGTAGGGGTTAACTTGGTCACTTGGAGGAGTAAGAAACAGAAAGTAGTCGCATTATCAATTGTAGAAGCAGTGTTCTGGGGGATAGCAAAAGGATTAACAGAGATTCTATGGCTAAGAAAACTCTTATGCGAACTCGAATTTCCACCAACAGAAGCATAGAAGTTATTTTGTGACAATAAAGCAGCTATTGATATCTCAGAAAACCTGATTCAACATGATAGAACGAAACATGTGGAGGTTGACAGACACTTCATAAAGGAAAAACTGGAGAAAGAAATCATCAGCATCCCACACGTGAGATCAGAAGATCAGCTAGCCGACATCCTTATAAAAGGAGTTTCAACTGAAATCTTCGAGACTAGTTTATCCAAGTTAGGCATCGGGAACCCTATAACCTAACTTGAGGGGGAGTATGGAAACATATTATTCTGGAAATATTCTGATGATTTGTTACTCCATTTAGCAAATCTATTAGGGCAATTATATATTTCCTAGTTATATTATTTCCTTAGTTAGCTCCTAGTTTTGTGTATATGATGAAGCTGTAATGGTTATTAAAGGGTAATACAAACTGAGTATTCATTCTAAACTACCCTAATCTTCTGATTTATCTTTTCTTCATCTTCATTCTTCTCTATAATAGAATATTTTAATTTATAGCAAAACACTTGAATAACGTCTTAGGAAATTCGGATATCCGATTATTCAAAATCGGATACCGGATTTTAGTGGTGTTTAAAATCAGATAACGGATGATTGATCTAGATTAGAAAATTCGAATATCCGGTTTTTTGGATAGTGAAAATCACTATCCGATTCCGGTCCGAAAAAACCGTATATCTGAAATTCAGATATTCGATTTAATGCAGATCAGATACCGAATATCTGATTTTTAATTTTTTTGCTTTTTTTTAAACAATTTTTTTTACACGTAAATATTTAAGCTCAATTCGCTTTCTTTCTTTAATCAAGCTTATTTTTAAACTTTGAATACAAATTGTTTTGAAAACATGGTTGAATTTTCAAAAGTCTAAATTAATTAACAATAAACTAGTGTAATGCCCGTGCAATGCACTAGATTTTTAAATTTTCATACATATATAGTAATTTTACTATTTGATAATTTTTTCATAGCATAATTATTATTTATTTAGATAAAAAAGACATTTCATAATCATATTAAATAAATTTACATACTCAATTAAAGTAGATATTAAATTTATAATGTAAGTTATTGATAGGTTACCTCTTAATGGAACAATAGCAAAAATAAATTTAATATATATAAAGACATTACATTATATAAAGACATCAAAATTATACCTAATTTAGCTTCTTTTTTATATTTCACTTAATTGTCACATGTATTGCTAATTTCTCTCGTATAGAAGATATGGTAATTTTTAATACATTAAGGGGGTGTTTAGTATGAGAATATAAAATATAATGGAAAGGAAAATGATAAAGAGGAGTAACGGTAAGGGTATGGGTTGTAGTTATATGTTGTTTGGTATGAAAATATAAGGGTTTGAGTGGTAAATGAAGAAGCAATGTCTTCTGTTACTGCTGGGATTTGAGTGGTAACAAACTAAGGGTTTGGGTTACTCTCAAGAAACGGAATGGGTAATCCAAGTCTCAAACCAAACAAATTGTAATTGATTGGTTAACTGATTCCATTACTAAGACTTTAAATTTTGCATACCAAACACAGCCTAAATTTATTTGAGTGATATGAAATAGCAATTTTGATATTCGCTCCCCTTTAAAATATCGAATTCTCCTTCGTACGCGTCGTTGAAATCTATCTGCAATTTTTTCCATTTGATAATTCAATATTAGTTCCACATGATTTATAAGTAAAATTCTAGTGTAATGTAAATCATATAATTTTTAAATAATTCTAATTAACCTGTTTTGATGCTCCATTCTTTATGAAGTTTTTCACATGATTCTCGTTAATTATCAAAGGAATAATTTTGCTATTATTAATAATTTTCACATTCAAGTAATATATGCAATTTATATTCAAGACTCAATTTATTATTTTTAAATTAAATCTTAAGTTAAGTGGAAAATATGAAGCAAATTAATATTATCTTAGAGATAAAACATTCAAATAAAGAATTTTTCGAATGGATATATATATTATCATTATATTTTACAAACTAGATAATGTTTTTCATCTTTATGCTATTTTTTTTATAGTTGTCCAACATCTTAGACACATAGATTCAAAATATCTATGTGTGTGGTTGACGTTGGAAAGTTTACCAACCAAAAAGTTGTATTTTCCCTGAAATTTTTTTAAACAATAAGAATATCAAATAACAATATTTTTTAGTGTGGTTAAGTATATTAAAGAATAGAAAATACTTTAGCGGAAATTTGTATGAGGATAATAATTGTGAATGCTTATAATTTTATGATATGAATTTTTTTCACATTCCACTAAGTTGTTGAAAATATATTGAATAACTGAAGTATTATAAGTTTAAATGATGAAAATGAGTGATAAATATGGAGCAGAAGTGAGGCCATTTTATAAAAATAATAATACTAATACTAATAATAATAATAATAATAATAATAATAATAATATAATAATAATAATAATAATAATAAAGAGAAAGAAATATGTCACGAAGTGTGAAGAGAATGGTTACAAATTCATACCATTCGCTTTTTCCACCTTTGGAGAGCTGGGTGAAGATGCTCTCGAGCTGTTAGCAAAGATTGGCTCTTTTTCCGTGAGTCACTCAGGCAGCTCCAAAAGGGTGTGGGTGCTCAACTTGTTGCTCGACTCCCCACCAACTTCTTGTAAAGTCTCTTTTTATGAAATGAAATATGATTTATAATTAAAACAATAATAATAATAATAATAATAATAATAATAATAATAATAATAATAATAATAATAATAATATAATAATACGATTGCAGAATGAATGCAAGAGGAAATGTCGGGATTGAGATTGCTAGTGTTAGTGTTTGGGTAGGCTAAGGATGTAATGCAAGCAAGGATACTAGGAAAGCTATATCTTTTTTGATGATCCTCCCTCCTTGATGGTAGCCCCTATTTATAATGTTGAGGAAGGGAAGTTGTATCTAAGAAGTGAACTATCATGGGAGTAGTGGGAGTAATGGGAGGTGGACTGGTCATGGGAAGAATGGACAGTTATTCATCTTGAAACAGGGAGAGCCATACATTGTGGAAAGTGGGGAATCAGGGTTTTTTAGAGGCAACTGGACCATGGGCCATTCAAGGAAAATGGTAATTCCAGAAAAAGCCCATTGACCGAAAGTCAAGGTCAACTAAAAAGGTCAAAGGGTATTTTAGTAATATGATGCTAATTATTAAATAAATTAATTAATTGAATAAACAGTACCATGACATTTAGCCCCACGTATGAAGGAAGATGTGAGGGGAGAGCCCCAACAACCAGAAACATCTTCCTTTATGCGGAAAAACACGTGCCCGTCGGAGTTGATTTAGTGATGGAACACGATCGTAGAGAACATTCGAAAGCCCCATGCGGATGAACACATATCCAATCTGGCGAATCTTCTAACGGCTTGTGAAAATTGAGCTTGTAAGCTTTAAATCGACTGTTTATATGTCAAGTTCTAAGTTGTGACGAAGAAGATACGACCTTTTCAAAATAATCGTGTAAAAACGAACAAAGCCGCGGCTTGTAACATGCCGCGGAGTAGCGCCAGGCGTATTATGCAGCAGCAAAGTCGTAAATGCGAGGGCCTGATTATTTCTCGGAGAACATCCGCGACTTTGGCTTAACTATGACGCGAACTAAGAGTCCGCGTCTTCAATCCACACGTTCATCATGAAAATTCTCTCATACTTAGAATTTTTCAAAAATGGTAAGGAGTACCAGAGGGTCCGACTTTTCGATCATACGGCAATATTTCACACTTGGAATATTCTGAAAACGATGAGGACCACCTTGGGGTCCGACTTATGGACCATACGGACAAACTCGTCATTGAGGAAAAGTAAAAATGTTCCCAATACCTAGTCATGGCAAGCCCCTTGTTCTTCCATGATACGGAATGAGCATCGTATTCCGTGTCTTCAATCGCACGGACATACAAGAGGTCTTCTATACTTGAAATTCTTTACCTGGACTAGGGCTATCTAGGGGTCCGACTTGTCGACTTCACGGAAGAACATACCCCTTGTTCTTCTACGACGCGGACTCAGTACGAAGGCCCGTGTCTTTGATCGTACGGAAGTATGGGAATCCACTTGTACTTAGAATTTTTACACCATTGACTGAATGTACCAGTGAGTCCGACTTATCAATCCCACGGACTTTCTTTGCACTTGTTTCATTCATGCTTCACTCAGGCGGCGGTTTAGAGCGAAGGTGACGCGGTATATCATCCGCCTTATCGAATATGCAATTTTTCATACTTAGTAATTCTCGTTTCTAGGGGTGCAATACAGGGTTCAACTCTGTAACTAATGATCTGAACCCCAAAGAGCAAGTAGGTAATCCCACAGACATTGCTACATAAAACATAGTATTGCTTTCTCCCCAGGCCTCTCCTACCTTGTCTGAAGCATCTAGTAATCAAGAGGTTGTCTGAGAGCCTCAAGAGGTATTAACTGAACCTGAATCTCAAACTGATGATGATATATCTGGTATTGTTAATTCTCCTTGCAGATATGAATTACCTCCAAGAAGCAAAAGAGGTTTTCCCCCAAGAAGGTATGATCCAGAGTTTGAATCACAGAGACCTCGATATCCTATTAACCGAGAGATAAGTAACTAGGCACAGACAGCCGTGGCATTCCAAGCCAGTCTATACTCAAGTTCCCTGCCCCGCAATACTGAAGAAGCTCTCTAAAATCCAAGGTGGAAAGAAGCAATGGAAGATGAGATCTCGGCATTGAAGAAGAATAGCACATGGGACAAGTGTATGCTACCGAAAGGAAAAAAACCCATAGGTTGCAAATGGGTTTTTACAATAAAATATCATATAGATGGAACTATTGAGAGATACAAAGCCCGCCTTGTGGCAAAGGGGTATACAAAGACGTATGGGATTGATTACTCCAAAACCTTCTCTCCGGTTGCCAAGATAGACACCATCAGGGTCATATTCTCCATAGGTGCTAATAAGGATTGGCCACTCTACCAGTTCGATGTGAAGAACGCATTCCTACATGGAGAAATTGAAGAAGAAAGGTGTATATGCATGCTCCACCCGGGTTCTCAGATGAATTTGCTCTAGGAGAAGGATGTAGACTTAAAAGGGAGTTGTATGGCTTAAAATAGTCTCCGAGAGCTTGGTTCGGTAGGTTTACCACAACAGTGAAGAATTTTGGGTATGAACAGAGTCATTCCGACCATACACTGTTCCTAAAGAAAGGGGATGGTCAGATCACATGTTTAATCATTTATGTTGATGATATGGTAATAACTGGGAATAATGAGAAGGAGATTAAGGAACTGAAGAGGAAACTATTCATGGAATTCGAGATGAAGGATTCGGGGAATTTGAAGTATTTCCTCGGTATAGAAGTTTTCCAGTCCAAGAAGGAAATCTTAATCAATTAAAAGAAATACGTCTTGGATCTGTTAGCAGAGGTAGGTATGCTTGACTGTAAACCAGCAGAAACACCAATCGTTGCTAATCATAAACTCCAGACAACACCAGGAGAAGAACCAGCTGATAGAGAGAAGTATCAGAAATTGGTGGGCAAACTGATCTATCTATCTCACACTAGGCCCGAGATATCATATGCAGTTGGATTTGTAAGTCGATTCATGCACTTACCACAAACTCCACATATGGAAGCGGTTTTAAGAATCTTGAGATAATTAAAGGGCACAAGTGATAGAGGAGTCTTCTTTGGAAAAAACCATCACCTTGACCTCGTAGCCTACACGGATGCTGACTGGGCAGGCGATCGAGACAGTAGGAAATCTACATCAGGATACTTCACCCTTGTAGGGGTTAACTTGGTCACTTGGAGGAGTAAGAAACAGAAAGTAGTCGCATTATCAATTGTAGAAGCAGTGTTCTGGGGGATAGCAAAAGGATTAACAGAGATTCTATGGCTAAGAAAACTCTTATGCGAACTCGAATTTCCACCAACAGAAGCATAGAAGTTATTTTGTGACAATAAAGCAGCTATTGATATCTCAGAAAACCTGATTCAACATGATAGAACGAAACATGTGGAGGTTGACAGACACTTCATAAAGGAAAAACTGGAGAAAGAAATCATCAGCATCCCACACGTGAGATCAGAAGATCAGCTAGCCGACATCCTTATAAAAGGAGTTTCAACTGAAATCTTCGAGACTAGTTTATCCAAGTTAGGCATCGGGAACCCTATAACCTAACTTGAGGGGGAGTATGGAAACATATTATTCTGGAAATATTCTGATGATTTGTTACTCCATTTAGCAAATCTATTGGGGCAATTATATATTTCCTAGTTATATTATTTCCTTAGTTAGCTCCTAGTTTTGTGTATATGATGAAGCTGTAATGGTTATTAAAGGGTAATACAAACTGAGTATTCATTCTAAACTACCCTAATCTTCTGATTTATCTTTTCTTCATCTTCATTCTTCTCTATAATAGAATATTTTAATTTATAGCAAAACACTTGAATAACGTCTTAGGAAATTCGGATATCCGATTATTCAAAATCGGATACCGGATTTTAGTGGTGTTTAAAATCAGATAACGGATGATTGATCTAGATTAGAAAATTCGAATATCCGGTTTTTTGGATAGTGAAAATCACTATCCGATTCCGGTCCGAAAAAACCGTATATCTGAAATTTCAGATATTCGATTTAATGCAGATCAGATACCGAATATCTGATTTTTAATTTTTTTGCTTTTTTTTAAACAATTTTTTTTACACGTAAATATTTAAGCTCAATTCGCTTTCTTTCTTTAATCAAGCTTATTTTTAAACTTTGAATACAAATTGTTTTGAAAACATGGTTGAATTTTCAAAAGTCTAAATTAATTAACAATAAACTAGTGTAATGCCCGTGCAATGCACTAGATTTTTAAATTTTCATACATATATAGTAATTTTACTATTTGATAATTTTTTCATAGCATAATTATTATTTATTTAGATAAAAAAGACATTTCATAATCATATTAAATAAATTTACATACTCAATTAAAGTAGATATTAAATTTATAATGTAAGTTATTGATAGGTTACCTCTTAATGGAACAATAGCAAAAATAAATTTAATATATATAAAGACATTACATTATATAAAGACATCAAAATTATACCTAATTTAGCTTCTTTTTTATATTTCACTTAATTGTCACATGTATTGCTAATTTCTCTCGTATAGAAGATATGGTAATTTTTAATACATTAAGGGGGTGTTTAGTATGAGAATATATAATGTAATGGAAAGGAAAATGATAAAGAGGAGTAACGGTAAGGGTATGGGTTGTAGTTATATGTTGTTTGGTATGAAAATATAAGGGTTTGAGTGGTAAATGAAGAAGCAATGTCTTCTGTTACTGCTGGGATTTGAGTGGTAACAAACTAAGGGTTTGGGTTACTCTCAAGAAACGGAATGGGTAATCCAAGTCTCAAACCAAACAAATTGTAATTGATTGGTTAACTGATTCCATTACTAAGACTTTAAATTTTGCATACCAAACACAGCCTAAATTTATTTGAGTGATATGAAATAGCAATTTTGATATTCGCTCCCCTTTAAAATATCGAATTCTCCTTCGTACGCGTCGTTGAAATCTATCCGCAATTTTTTCCATTTGATAATTCAATATTAGTTCCACATGATTTATAAGTAAAATTCTAGTGTAATGTAAATCATATAATTTTTAAATAATTCTAATTAACCTGTTTTGATGCTCCATTCTTTATGAAGTTTTTCACATGATTCTCGTTAATTATCAAAGGAATAATTTTGCTATTATTAATAATTTTCACATTCAAGTAATATATGCAATTTATATTCAAGACTCAATTTATTATTTTTAAATTAAATCTTAAGTTAAGTGGAAAATATGAAGCAAATTAATATTATCTTAGAGATAAAACATTCAAATAAAGAATTTTTCGAATGGATATATATATTATCATTATATTTTACAAACTAGATAATGTTTTTCATCTTTATGCTATTTTTTTTATAGTTGTCCAACATCTTAGACACATAGATTCAAAATATCTATGTGTGTGGTTGACGTTGGAAAGTTTACCAACCAAAAAGTTGTATTTTCCCTGAAATTTTTTTAAACAATAAGAATATCAAATAACAATATTTTTTAGTGTGGTTAAGTATATTAAAGAATAGAAAATACTTTAGCGGAAATTTGTATGAGGATAATAATTGTGAATGCTTATAATTTTATGATATGAATTTTTTTCACATTCCACTAAGTTGTTGAAAATATATTGAATAACTGAAGTATTATAAGTTTAAATGATGAAAATGAGTGATAAATATGGAGCAGAAGTGAGGCCATTTTATAAAAATAATAATACTAATACTAATAATAATAATAATAATAATAATAATAATAATAATAATAATAATAATAATAATAATAATAAAGAGAAAGAAATATGTCACGAAGTGTGAAGAGAATGGTTACAAATTCATACCATTCGCTTTTTCCACCTTTGGAGAGCTGGGTGAAGATGCTCTCGAGCTGTTAGCAAAGATTGGCTCTTTTTCCGTGAGTCACTCAGGCAGCTCCAAAAGGGTGTGGGTGCTCAACTTGTTGCTCGACTCCCCACCAACTTCTTGTAAAGTCTCTTTTTATGAAATGAAATATGATTTATAATTAAAACAATAATAATAATAATAATAATAATAATAATAATAATAATAATAATAATAATAATAATATAATAATACGATTGCAGAATGAATGCAAGAGGAAATGTCGGGATTGAGATTGCTAGTGTTAGTGTTTGGGTAGGCTAAGGATGTAATGCAAGCAAGGATACTAGGAAAGCTATATCTTTTTTGATGATCCTCCCTCCTTGATGGTAGCCCCTATTTATAATGTTGAGGAAGGGAAGTTGTATCTAAGAAGTGAACTATCATGGGAGTAGTGGGAGTAATGGGAGGTGGACTGGTCATGGGAAGAATGGACAGTTATTCATCTTGAAACAGGGAGAGCCATACATTGTGGAAAGTGGGGAATCAGGGTTTTTTAGAGGCAACTGGACCATGGGCCATTCAAGGAAAATGGTAATTCCAGAAAAAGCCCATTGACCGAAAGTCAAGGTCAACTAAAAAGGTCAAAGGGTATTTTAGTAATATGATGCTAATTATTAAATAAATAAATTAATTGAATAAACAGTACCATGACATTTAGCCCCACGTATGAAGGAAGATGTGAGGGGAGAGCCCCAACAACCAGAAACATCTTCCTTTATGCGGAAAAACACGTGCCCGTCGGAGTTGATTTAGTGATGGAACACGATCGTAGAGAACATTCGAAAGCCCCATGCGGATGAACACATATCCAATCTGGCGAATCTTCTAACGGCTTGTGAAAATTGAGCTTGTAAGCTTTAAATCGACTGTTTATATGTCAAGTTCTAAGTTGTGACGAAGAAGATACGACCTTTTCAAAATAATCGTGTAAAAACGAACAAAGCCGCGGCTTGTAACATGCCGCGGAGTAGCGCCAGGCGTATTATGCAGCAGCAAAGTCGTAAATGCGAGGGCCTGATTATTTCTCGGAGAACATCCGCGACTTTGGCTTAACTATGACGCGAACTAAGAGTCCGCGTCTTCAATCCACACGTTCATCATGAAAATTCTCTCATACTTAGAATTTTTCAAAAATGGTAAGGAGTACCAGAGGGTCCGACTTTTCGATCATACGGCAATATTTCACACTTGGAATATTCTGAAAACGATGAGGACCACCTTGGGGTCCGACTTATGGACCATACGGACAAACTCGTCATTGAGGAAAAGTAAAAATGTTCCCAATACCTAGTCATGGCAAGCCCCTTGTTCTTCCATGATACGGAATGAGCATCGTATTCCGTGTCTTCAATCGCACGGACATACAAGAGGTCTTCTATACTTGAAATTCTTTACCTGGACTAGGGCTATCTAGGGGTCCGACTTGTCGACTTCACGGAAGAACATACCCCTTGTTCTTCTACGACGCGGACTCAGTACGAAGGCCCGTGTCTTTGATCGTACGGAAGTATGGGAATCCACTTGTACTTAGAATTTTTACACCATTGACTGAATGTACCAGTGAGTCCGACTTATCAATCCCACGGACTTTCTTTGCACTTGTTTCATTCATGCTTCACTCAGGCGGCGGTTTAGAGCGAAGGTGACGCGGTATATCATCCGCCTTATCGAATATGCAATTTTTCATACTTAGTAATTCTCGTTTCTAGGGGTGCAATACAGGGTTCAACTCTGTAACTAATGATCTGAACCCCAAAGAGCAAGTAGGTAATCCCACAGACATTGCTACATAAAACATAGTATTGCTTTCTCCCCAGGCCTCTCCTACCTTGTCTGAAGCATCTAGTAATCAAGAGGTTGTCTGAGAGCCTCAAGAGGTATTAACTGAACCTGAATCTCAAACTGATGATGATATATCTGGTATTGTTAATTCTCCTTGCAGATATGAATTACCTCCAAGAAGCAAAAGAGGTTTTCCCCCAAGAAGGTATGATCCAGAGTTTGAATCACAGAGACCTCGATATCCTATTAACCGAGAGATAAGTAACTTGGCACAGACAGCCGTGGCATTCCAAGCCAGTCTATACTCAAGTTCCCTGCCCCGCAATACTGAAGAAGCTCTCTAAAATCCAAGGTGGAAAGAAGCAATGGAAGATGAGATCTCGGCATTGAAGAAGAATAGCACATGGGACAAGTGTATGCTACCGAAAGGAAAAAAACCCATAGGTTGCAAATGGGTTTTTACAATAAAATATCATATAGATGGAACTATTGAGAGATACAAAGCCCGCCTTGTGGCAAAGGGGTATACAAAGACGTATGGGATTGATTACTCCAAAACCTTCTCTCCGGTTGCCAAGATAGACACCATCAGGGTCATATTCTCCATAGGTGCTAATAAGGATTGGCCACTCTACCAGTTCGATGTGAAGAACGCATTCCTACATGGAGAAATTGAAGAAGAAAGGTGTATATGCATGCTCCACCCGGGTTCTCAGATGAATTTGCTCTAGGAGAAGGATGTAGACTTAAAAGGGAGTTGTATGGCTTAAAATAGTCTCCGAGAGCTTGGTTCGGTAGGTTTACCACAACAGTGAAGAATTTTGGGTATGAACAGAGTCATTCCGACCATACACTGTTCCTAAAGAAAGGGGATGGTCAGATCACATGTTTAATCATTTATGTTGATGATATGGTAATAACTGGGAATAATGAGAAGGAGATTAAGGAACTGAAGAGGAAACTATTCATGGAATTCGAGATGAAGGATTCGGGGAATTTGAAGTATTTCCTCGGTATAGAAGTTTTCCAGTCCAAGAAGGAAATCTTAATCAATTAAAAGAAATACGTCTTGGATCTGTTAGCAGAGGTAGGTATGCTTGACTGTAAACCAGCAGAAACACCAATCGTTGCTAATCATAAACTCCAGACAACACCAGGAGAAGAACCAGCTGATAGAGAGAAGTATCAGAAATTGGTGGGCAAACTGATCTATCTATCTCACACTAGGCCCGAGATATCATATGCAGTTGGATTTGTAAGTCGATTCATGCACTTACCACAAACTCCACATATGGAAGCGGTTTTAAGAATCTTGAGATAATTAAAGGGCACAAGTGATAGAGGAGTCTTCTTTGGAAAAAACCATCACCTTGACCTCGTAGCCTACACGGATGCTGACTGGGCAGGCGATCGAGACAGTAGGAAATCTACATCAGGATACTTCACCCTTGTAGGGGTTAACTTGGTCACTTGGAGGAGTAAGAAACAGAAAGTAGTCGCATTATCAATTGTAGAAGCAGTGTTCTGGGGGATAGCAAAAGGATTAACAGAGATTCTATGGCTAAGAAAACTCTTATGCGAACTCGAATTTCCACCAACAGAAGCATAGAAGTTATTTTGTGACAATAAAGCAGCTATTGATATCTCAGAAAACCTGATTCAACATGATAGAACGAAACATGTGGAGGTTGACAGACACTTCATAAAGGAAAAACTGGAGAAAGAAATCATCAGCATCCCACACGTGAGATCAGAAGATCAGCTAGCCGACATCCTTATAAAAGGAGTTTCAACTGAAATCTTCGAGACTAGTTTATCCAAGTTAGGCATCGGGAACCCTATAACCTAACTTGAGGGGGAGTATGGAAACATATTATTCTGGAAATATTCTGATGATTTGTTACTCCATTTAGCAAATCTATTAGGGCAATTATATATTTCCTAGTTATATTATTTCCTTAGTTAGCTCCTAGTTTTGTGTATATGATGAAGCTGTAATGGTTATTAAAGGGTAATACAAACTGAGTATTCATTCTAAACTACCCTAATCTTCTGATTTATCTTTTCTTCATCTTCATTCTTCTCTATAATAGAATATTTTAATTTATAGCAAAACACTTGAATAACGTCTTAGGAAATTCGGATATCCGATTATTCAAAATCGGATACCGGATTTTAGTGGTGTTTAAAATCAGATAACGGATGATTGATCTAGATTAGAAAATTCGAATATCCGGTTTTTTGGATAGTGAAAATCACTATCCGATTCCGGTCCGAAAAAACCGTATATCTGAAATTTCAGATATTCGATTTAATGCAGATCAGATACCGAATATCTGATTTTTAATTTTTTTGCTTTTTTTTAAACAATTTTTTTTACACGTAAATATTTAAGCTCAATTCGCTTTCTTTCTTTAATCAAGCTTATTTTTAAACTTTGAATACAAATTGTTTTGAAAACATGGTTGAATTTTCAAAAGTCTAAATTAATTAACAATAAACTAGTGTAATGCCCGTGCAATGCACTAGATTTTTAAATTTTCATACATATATAGTAATTTTACTATTTGATAATTTTTTCATAGCATAATTATTATTTATTTAGATAAAAAAGACATTTCATAATCATATTAAATAAATTTACATACTCAATTAAAGTAGATATTAAATTTATAATGTAAGTTATTGATAGGTTACCTCTTAATGGAACAATAGCAAAAATAAATTTAATATATATAAAGACATTACATTATATAAAGACATCAAAATTATACCTAATTTAGCTTCTTTTTTATATTTCACTTAATTGTCACATGTATTGCTAATTTCTCTCGTATAGAAGATATGGTAATTTTTAATACATTAAGGGGGTGTTTAGTATGAGAATATAAAATGTAATGGAAAGGAAAATGATAAAGAGGAGTAACGGTAAGGGTATGGGTTGTAGTTATATGTTGTTTGGTATGAAAATATAAGGGTTTGAGTGGTAAATGAAGAAGCAATGTCTTCTGTTACTGCTGGGATTTGAGTGGTAACAAACTAAGGGTTTGGGTTACTCTCAAGAAACGGAATGGGTAATCCAAGTCTCAAACCAAACAAATTGTAATTGATTGGTTAACTGATTCCATTACTAAGACTTTAAATTTTGCATACCAAACACAGCCTAAATTTATTTGAGTGATATGAAATAGCAATTTTGATATTCGCTCCCCTTTAAAATATCGAATTCTCCTTCGTACGCGTCGTTGAAATCTATCTGCAATTTTTTCCATTTGATAATTCAATATTAGTTCCACATGATTTATAAGTAAAATTCTAGTGTAATGTAAATCATATAATTTTTAAATAATTCTAATTAACCTGTTTTGATGCTCCATTCTTTATGAAGTTTTTCACATGATTCTCGTTAATTATCAAAGGAATAATTTTGCTATTATTAATAATTTTCACATTCAAGTAATATATGCAATTTATATTCAAGACTCAATTTATTATTTTTAAATTAAATCTTAAGTTAAGTGGAAAATATGAAGCAAATTAATATTATCTTAGAGATAAAACATTCAAATAAAGAATTTTTCGAATGGATATATATATTATCATTATATTTTACAAACTAGATAATGTTTTTCATCTTTATGCTTTTTTTTTATAGTTGTCCAACATCTTAGACACATAGATTCAAAATATCTATGTGTGTGGTTGACGTTGGAAAGTTTACCAACCAAAAAGTTGTATTTTCCCCGAAATTTTTTTAAACAATAAGAATATCAAATAACAATATTTTTTAGTGTGGTTAAGTATATTAAAGAATAGAAAATACTTTAGCGGAAATTTGTATGAGGATAACATTGTGCATGCTTATAATTTTATGATATGAAAACATTTAGCAGAATTTTTTTTCACATTCCACTAAGTTGTTGAAAATATATTGAATAACTGAAGTATTATATGTTTAAATGATGAAAATGAGTGATAAATATGGAGTAGAAGTAAGGCCATTTTATAATAATAATAATACAAATACTAATAATAATAATAATAATAATAATAAAGAGAAAGAAATATGTCACGAAATGTGAAGAGAATGGTTACAAATTCATACCGTTCGCTTTTTCCACCTTTGGAGAGCTGGGTGAAGATGCTCTCGAGCTGTTAGCAAAGATTGGCTCTTTTTCCGTGAGTCACTCAGGCAGCTCCAAAAGGGTGTGGGTGCTCAGCTTGTTGCTCAACTCCCCACCAACTTCTTGTAAAGTCTCTTTTTATGAAATGAAATACTCCCTCTGATCCTTTAATTTAGTCCCATTTCCTTGGGCACGCATATTAAGGATTGTGTGGGGTTCATGTAAAAGGTGGTAGTTGGGTATTTTTAAGTAAGTGGATTAATTGTTAATGATTCCCTCTTTTTGATTAATAAAGTACATAGAATGAATTTTGGAGGGAAAATTGGGTTTGACATTGTTTGAAACTTAATTGAAATTAATACATTTCCGAAATTTTTATAATTACACAACCATTAAACTACTTAATTTAAATTACAGAAAATTACATCAAATAAATTACAAAAACCGTCAAAATCATAAAATAAGCTAAGTCTTCAATACTTCCTTGATTTCTTCAACGTTTTTTTGAACGGCAATTGAAAACGAGCAACCCTCTCGCCACATGCGCATGCGGATATTAAATCTTTCGTTGACTTCAGATTTATAAAAAAACAAACACGGTATGCATTTAGTGTTCAAAATTAATTAAATAACTACAAAAAATCTAAATGTTTTCATTTTGAAAGGAAGCCATCAATGACAGTGGAACAAAAATAAGCTGATCAAAAGATTGAAACCATGAAACTGGAAGATTGAAAAAAAATGAAAAAAAGCCAACAATGAAAAGAAGATAAATACAGTAAAGGGAAAACAAGCCATCAATCCAATGAGTTGACAATTAGTAACACAGTAAAGGGAAACCAAAAAATTAATGTCAATGGCGCCAAGGTTAAAAAAATGGTGCCCATAGATAACAAATTATGTATATAAGACAGCATTAAGTGAAGATATCAGATACTTCATTTAATTTCCACCAACTTCAATACAGTATATACAATGGGAAAAAAAAAAGATGTAGATAATTTAACTAAGACTCAAATAATGCATGAGCTTTTAACGTCAGCAAACAGTAATGGGAAGCTACAACACGGGTTCATCAATGAAATTGAGAAGAAGTACGATTTGCATAGGAGGACGATTGGAAGGATATGGAGACAGATTCGGGATCAAAAAAAAAACAAAGTTCCAATTAATGTCAACAATAAGAAGACAGTGACCAATGGTAGACCTGCAGTCCCCTTTGATGAAAACAAATTCAAATCAATTGAAAAAGTGAAGAAGACAACTTTAAGATCACTTTCAAGGGCCATGGAAGTTAGCTACAGCACAGTATGCAGATGGAAAAAAAACAGGTACTTTCGAAAGCACACCAACGCAATCAAACCGTTACTTACAGACAAAAATAAACTCGACAGGTTAATTTTTTGTCTTAGTAGTTGCATTTTAGATGAGCAAACAAGCAACTTCACATTTAATGAAATGACAAATGTAGTCCACATTGATGAAAAGTTGTTTTACATTACAAGGACACAACAAACATTTTATCTAACTCCAGATGAAATACAGCCACATAGAGAAATCCAATCTAAAAGATTTATCCCCAAGATCATGTTTATGTGTGCCGTTGCAAGACCAATCTTTTCTATTGAAGGTGAAATGATATTTGATGGAAAGATAGGCATTTTTCCTTTCACACATGAAGTGGCAGCACAAAGGAGTTCAAAAAACAGGAAGAGAGGAGAGCCAGAGACCAAACCAATACAATCAATCACTAAAGATCACACAAGAGACATGATTGTGCACAAGATACTACCAGCAATTAGAATTAAATGGCCATCACATTTAAGCAAAACAATTTTCATTCAACAGGACAATGCTAAACCACACATTTTAGATGATGATGAGGTGTTTAGAGAGGTGGCTACACTTGATGGATTTAACTTCCACTTAGTGCAACAACCTCCTAACTCACCGAATATGAATGTGCTTGACTTAGGGTTCTTTAGGTCAATACAATCTTTACAGCATAAAAAATCAGCATACAACTACGCACAATTAGTTAACGCAGTGACTACAGCATTTGACAATCTTACACCAAATGCACTTAAGAATGTATGGATCACATTACAAGCATGTAAAATTGAAGTTATTAAGAAACTAGGTGGTATGGATTATGAAATTCCACACATGAGCAAAGCAAAACTTGAAAGGGAAGGGAGACTCCCACATTGTTTGGGGGTACAGCAGGAAACAATTTACCAGGCACTAAGATATCTGGACACAAAGGTGGATAAAACTACATTGGAGGGCATTTTATTTTACTTGGGGATCAAAGACGAATCAGTTTTCCATCAACTTCATTTAACAAGAGCAAGCACAGAAGCAACAACAGAACCAACAACAGAAGCAACAACAGAAGCAACAAGAGAAGCAGCAGCGTATATTCCGGCAAGAAATGAAGCAACAACAGAAGAAACGCCAGCATGAACACCAGCAACATGTAAATATGACACACATGAGTATACTTTTGGGTTACCTTTTGTACTCACTTTTGGGTTACAGTGTAAGGTAAATGTTTAGGTCTAAACACGATGTAGAAATTAAATAGGGGAGATGTTTAGCCGTAAACATTTAGAAGGAAATGTCATGTAACAATTTATTGATGGCTTCAAAAACAAAATGAAAAACAAATTCATCTCAGAGAACAATTTGAACTCATCACAAATAACCCAAATTCCATACTAATTGCCTCCTACATCTGGTAAGAACATAGCCTCCTAAACATAATGTTTGGTGGCTTATGAACTGAAAACCCTAGATTGGTGGCAAAATGAATGGATTTAGGGATTTTGTAGCTATAATCAATTGTTTACCCTCAAAAAAAATCATAGGGCAACAAAAACAGAACACGAAAGACATGCATACCATACATAGCACATAAACAAAATCATCATTAGTCATAGAGGAAAGATGTATCCATACGAGAAAATGGGCCTCGAACATCAAAATCAGACACCAAATCATCATCATCCAATGATTCTTCATCTGAGGAAGGGAACAAGTTCTCAATGTATAGATCTTGAAGATCCAGTTGTAAATCAAACATTCCCTGTATTTCTTCATCTTCAGAAGTTATACTTCTTCCCCAGTTAGGATCCGTTTCATCAGAAGTCGTACACGATGCAGGTAGGCGATTGTAGAAATCGAACCACGGGTTAGGAGATCCAATCATAGGATCACTTTCTTGGGACGAAGACAAACAAGAAAGACAAGACGTTGGTGAGGCCATGTTCGAAAAAATCCAGAAAACTTAAGAAAAAACCCAGATTTAAAAAACCCCTAAAAGCATTAGGGTTTCAAAGAAGACGAAGATGGTGGAAAAAAAATGAAGATGAAGATAATAAACCGTAAACCAAGGTATTTTTGATGATGAAGATGAAGATCATTGAAGAACACGAAGAGTTATACACAGTTTGAGGATGGAGATGAGAAAGAGGGAGGGATGGGTAGGGATTCAGAGTAGGTGAGGTTATAAAAGGGAGGGAATGATTAAGGTGAGGTTATAATGTTAATTATTTTAGGTTAGTAGGGTTTACGGGGATAAATTCGTAATTACGTGTGTGGACTAAGGGTATTTAAGTAAAAACGGATTGCCAAAAATAGAAATGGGACTAATTCAAAGGTTTTGCCAAATAAGGAAATGGGACTAAATTAAAAGATCGGAGGGAGTATGATTTATAATTAAAACAATAATAATAATAAAAATAATAATAATAATAAAAATAATAATAATAATAATAATAATAATAATAATAATAATAATAATAATAATAATAATAATAATAATAATAATAATAATAATAATAATAATAATAACAACAATAATAATAATAATAATAATAATAATAATAATAATAATAATAATAATAATAATAATAATAATAATAATAATAATATAATTAAATCGGAAAATCTGCATTGAGAAGCCTAAAGTAAATGATAATTGAGCATATAAAGTTGTTGAAATAAAAATCCTTTCACATAGAAGTGGAAGCAAAAAAGAAAACAACATTTACACTCTAGAATAAATGACAATTACGTAACGAATAATTTGCGAATTACAGCCTTAAAGTTTAGCACTTTTGCGAATTATAGCCTCAGTATTTATTTTTTGTGAATTAGAGCCACCAAAATATCAAAGTTTACAGGTTTAGGCCAAAACACAGAGTTGATGGTCGGAATTTTAGGTTTAGTGGTTAGAGTTATGTGTTTTTGGGCCTGAACCCGTAAACTTTGATACTTTGTTGATTGTAATTCGCAAAAAATAAACATAGACACTGTATTTCACAAAAGTGCTAAACTTCAAAGCTATAATTCACAAATCATTCTTAAGCAAATACGAAAACAACATATAATTAAGGAATATTATTTAAGTTGACACATGACAAATAATTATGCATTCCTTAACTCTCAATCTAAAGCTGCCACATGACAAAGTAATTTCTGAATTATTATATTACTATGAATTTATGATAAGTTACGGAACTTAATTATAGTTGAGAATTGTGCATATTAGTAAATTTAACCTAAACAAAACAATTAATTAAAAAAATATTTATATACTTTTAAAAAACAAACAATAATTAAAAAAATTATAAAATCGGATATGGTTTTGCCAATTATTCCGACCCGGATCTGGTAACCAGTTAAAACCCAAATATTCTGTCCGAATTATCAGATTTATAAACCAAATACCGGATATTGCCGATCATATATTTTTGAATACCACTAGCTTGTATGATGAAGATTTTCTTGATCTTCATAGAGCCATTGCAAAGATCTTTAGGATCATTCGAAAAATAACTTGCTCGCAAAGCCTTAGTGTTGTCGAGTGTAAGGATCCATATTAGAAATGTAATAATGTAATGTACATACTAGACAAATCGATATCCAAATATACACATATGTAATTAAATTCATAATTACTTTCTTCTCTCCCTTGACTTACATCAAGAAAAGAAATAGAAAATTTAATGTAGGATTATGTTTAAAACTATTTTTCCAATTAAACAAAAAAAAATGTTTATCTTTGCATCCAACAAAAACAATGAAATTGTTTAGAAGCAACAAGTAATATTTTTGGAATGTGCAGTTGTGTGCTCCATGTTCAGCGGTCTTCAACATTAGTTGTGCGCTCCATGTGCAGCAGCCTTCAGTAGCAGCTCATGTACAACAGTCTTTAGTAGCAGCTCTATTTTATGTTGTGTTGTCAATGAAGCGTCACATATATGCTGCAGCTTAATCAGAGTAGTGCAGTGCGTGTTGTGTTGTGCAGTCCATGAAGTACCACCTGTATGCAGCTGTGTTTTATGTCATGTTATTTGGCACGTGTTGCTTTAAGTAGTGTTTTATTTTGTTATACATAGGTTGTTAGTTTGTTAGAGTTATTTATAACTAACTTTTTGTTTTGTTTTAGAATGTTTCATGTTGTTCTCAACTATATATATAACTGATGTACTCTTTGTAACTTTATTTTTGTTTTAGTGAGTGCAAAATCATTTTCTTTTGTTCTTTACTTTATTTCTCATTCAGTCCTTTGGCTTAAGATTTACTATGGCATCAGAGCCATTTCTTTTCTGATTTCCAGTTTTTGTGTATGCCTCTCTCTTTTCCTTTATGTTTCTTATATTTAGTAAACAGTTTGTCATGGGAAAATCAGAAAATAAACAAGATCCAACATAGAATCCCTGCTCTATTTACTACTTACATCCCACTAACACTAGCTTTAAACTTGTGACAAATGTCATTAAGGGGTTGGATTCAATAGATGGAAACGAGCTGTGTCCATTGCTTTGTCAGGCAAAAACAAATTAGGGTTTGTAAATAGAATTATCACAAGATCCACAACAAATTTTTTCACAAGGAAAAGCATGGGACCGTGTTAATGATATGGATGGATAATGAATGATGTGGATTAAAACATTGCCAAAAGTATTATATGGTGAAAAACCGCAAAAGAAGCTTGGGATGCACTTGAGCATCCTTATGTGCAACATCTTCAGCATAACTATTGGACATAGAGTAGGACTTAATCAAAGTGTCACAATCTAATGAAATGAGTATAGAAAACTTCTATACAAAATTAAAGGGTATTTGGGATGAGCCTGATGCTCTTGATCCCATTGTTGTGAGTGTAATCTTTCTCAAAAGGCCAACAAGAGCCAACAAAGCATAAGGTTAGTATAATTTATGAAACTTCACAACAAATACCATCAAATAAGAAGCAACATCTTAATGATGAAACCTACACCAACCGAAGTTGAAGCTTATGGAATCTTATTGCAAGAACAAGTGAATCAAGAAATAAGCAAGAATGTTTTCAATGAAGAGAAAGACTCCATGACATGTAGGGTGGAGAAAACAAAAACCTATGATATATAATAGGAGCAAGGGAAATGTAGGAGGAAAAAGACAAAACAATGCCTTCTACTATGAGCATTGCAAAATTTCAGGGCACATTCAAGATAGATGTTGGAAACTTCGCAAATTAAACAGCAATACTTGGAGAAAGGACAACAAAGTCACTTCCAATTTTATAAATTGTTCAATTTTTATTTTAGTTTTATATTTTAGTTTTATATTTTCCTGGTAAAAAATTGGTCTTAAATTCTATAGGAAACAGAGGGAATTTTCCTGCACACGTTCAAATGCCTATAAATAATACACAACCCATAATTTTATAATTAAATATCCAATTTATTATTTATTTAAAATTAATCTAAATTTTTATTATATTCTGTTTGCAATAATTATTCAAAAACCAGAGAATTTTATCACAATAATTTAATACGAATAATAATAATACATTAATATGACTAACACTTCACTAATGAAACTAATAGTATACTAATACGACTAATAGTACACTAATAATACGACTAATACTTTCTTAATATGATTAAATACTTCACTAATGAAACTAATAGTATACTAATACGACTAAGACTAAATTGATAAGGCTAATACACCTAAAACTAAACAAATACAACTATTATTGAACTAATATTATACTCCAACTATATTAAAAATGACTTGCAAGTGTTCCAGCTCTTTGAGGACCTGATCAGAGATAGGGGTAGTTGAAGGCGCCTTCTTCATGTCCTAGAATACTGATCGACTACACATGGGCGTTTTTGTTCTTTGCATTCTACGATAACTTCTTTTACTCCTTTTTGACATAGTTATTTTTATTGTGTTTATATGTTGGCTTGTACATTTAGTTTTACTCGGTCCTTTTTTGTTGTAAGAACCTCTTTTTCTGATGATTTTCTAAGGATCTTTCTCAAGCCGAGGAACTCTTTGACCGCGTCTTCCTTTATGTGTATGGGTGTCGCCTACCTTCCCTCCCCAGACCCTGATCATAATTTACTATGAGCGAAATACACTGAGTACGATGATAATAAACTACATTAAAATATATGACTAATATTATACTAATATTTTTAACACTATACTAATATTAATTTTGCTAATACAGGACTAATACTAATTAATATTATACTTAAATTTTGACTTTTTTCTATCTTATGATATTTTTAAAATAAACATTATTGTTTCTCTACTGTTCTCCCATTCGAAATATGGGGATAAACCAAAGAGAGAAGGAATGAGGGATAAGATTTCATAAAACAGAGATTTAGTAAAAATAAAAATAGGGAGAAGTTAATGAAGAGTGATCTTACCATTAATATAGATGAATCAAGTACATTTTGGTGGTTAAAAAAGTTATTTTAAAAGATATTTTAGAATGAAAAGATTCGAATTGATAAAAACATTTTGTGAATTTACTTTGGAGAAATAGGAAAAACAAATAAGAACGAATAAAGTATTAATGACCAGCTTAATGGATTAATAAGAAGTTGTAGTTTTTACAGCTAAGAATGACAATAGGTCGGATTCGGCTCGGATCATTCATCCTCTGACTTTGCTTTGGATAAAATTCGAATTATGTTTTTTAGTCCACCTCCATTCGGAATCTGATTATGTATACTTTAACTTTGCTCTGACTCGGACTCTCGGACCTCAAACGGAATTCGAATTATTAGCAACTTTTATTCTTATCGATATTATACTAATGATATAAAAGCATAAAAACCTAATAGAGTATTCTTTCAAATACAACTTAATAAAGAAAATGTGTCCTTCAAATTCTAAAATCGTTAGAATCATATAGAATCGTAGAATCGCATCTAAAAATTTATAATTCTACTGATTCTACATGATTTTAAAAATACTCTACAAAAATGCTAAATTGTGTCATATCCACCTAATCCACTACATTAAGTATTAACCCACTAGATCTCTAGGATCTATTTTCTACTTTTTTTGCTGTCTAATGATTAAATTAAGACTCTTTAACTATAATAGGACTATTTTAATAACATCACGCGTGAGAGTTGGGACTCTTAACTTTTAATGAAAATTCTTATTATCTTAGAGATATCTTTTTTTTAATCTAGATTATAAACTAAGACTTGATTTCATTTGATGTTACTAATTTATTAATGATTGAATTGTTATTGATAATTGATAATTTCTGAATTATTGATTGTGAAAATTATTGAGTTTTTTCATTTGCTGCTATGAAATTATTAGAACTTTAAAGTTGTTACAATATAAGGTGACTTTGATAAAACTATTATAAGATCTCTCTACTTAGCATTGCTTAATTTACTAAGGACTATTGTTACTAACTTACTATATCTACTTGGTATGTTTGTTTTACTGAACTATTGATTATATGATATGATTAGTGTATATCTTTTTATATCCATCAATTCATAAAAGTAAGAGAAGAAAGAAAACCAATAAGAAGTATATATGTAATTTTTGAATTATAACAAATTTTTTGAAATATTAAATGAACGTAATTTTTTACATTAAAATGACTAAATAATATATATATATATAAGCAATGACAATTTCTATTTTTGCAAAATTCTTAAATCATTCGATTCTACGATTTTCTACAATTCGATTTTCGATTTTCGATTTTGGGAGTTATTTTCGATTTAAGTTAAAGTTGTTTTCAATTACAACTTATTGACTTAAAATGAAACACAAATTGAGTTTAGCTTTTTAACTTGAATTTGACATGTAATCTATGAGTCATATGTCAAGTTCGTAAATTTGATTTGAACAAACTTATTATCATTTTCTTTAATATGAAGTTCAAAGTTGTTCTAATAAAAAAGGTTTCAATTCGAATTTGGAGTCGATTGTCGGGTTGAGTCTGAGTCGGAGTAGGGTCAAAGTTGTACTTGGGTCAGAGTATCGGATTTTTTATGAGGTCCAACTGCAGTCCATCTCTGAATCGGACTCGGACTATATATTCGGATTTGGAGTCGGATATTTCTTTTATCGGATTGAATTTCTTAGATCAAGCCGCATCAAAGTCAGAATCGGACTGAATTGTCATCCCTATTAACAGCAATGTACTCCCTCTGTTTTATAATGATAGTTACATTTGACTTTCTGCACATTTTCAAGTATAATTCAGAATATACAAATACACTTTGTAAATATTCAAAAGAATATATGTTAAAATTCTATACTTCAAGTTTAATTTTACAATATCCAACATGATATATTTTTTATTTTTATTGGTGAAAAATCATATTTGAATTTGTTTTTCCATATATAAAATACTTTAAATATAACCAACAAGATGAAATAAAGAGAACCGGTATAAAGTGATTATGGAGGACTGAATAAATAAGCAGGAGTAGTATGTGATTCTGAAAGGCATTAAAGATAGGTGTATAATCCAATACAATGTACCCAACCTGAAAAACAGATATCAGCTTTGCAGATCACTTGAGAATTTATATGCATTTGTTGGTTGGTGGGAAGCTCAATAAATAAGCACTACTTCATCTTGTTGGCTAACATGTTTAAATCTGTCAATCTGACCAAGTCTAAATGTACCTGTTTACTCAACAAGGAGCAACATTCCTAACAATCTATGGCCCAAACCATACTTGTGTTGAACTCTCTTGATTATGGAAAATTTTTCATTTTAAATACTATGCACCCAAATCTGTCGTTCACCGATCATATCAAGGTCGTTTCTTAGGATAGTTTTGAGGTGCAACCGCTTAAAATCCAGCTCATAAAGAGGCCCAAATTAAGTTAATTTTTATAATTAATAATTAGTATTTGCATAAGTAGCTTCTAACATTGATAGAACTTGCAGCATTAGGTTTCTCAATCAAGCGCATGACTATTAAACTACATAGTAGGAGAAAAAATAACTAAAACTTCACTTATATTAAGGCCCTTTTCATTTTTCGCCTAAAGTCCAAAAATTATCAGAAACGACACTGAATCATATAATCTATAAAGACTACTAATGAAGAAACGAGACTGACACATGTCAGACTCTCATTCAATATTTTCCCGCTCAATTATGTTGACGTAGCAGCTTATTATTTACTGAAAATCATTGCCTAAAATACTAGAATTTATTTATGGTGCAGAATAAGAATTAGATAGCTTTATTTTTTTTCCAATATGATTCCTATATTATTTCCAAACTTAAATGTGACTAAAATGTTAATCAATATCATTTTTCAATATGATTTCCAATATTATTTTCAAAATAAAAGAAAATAATATTTTAATGTAACAAAATTATTTTCCAAATTTGTTTAATAGGTGTAGAATAATATTGTTTCTAAATTTATAGACCAGTGTAAATTTTTGAATAATATTGTGAAATCTATAAATACTAAACTTAGCCTTTTCACACCTTTATACATACTAACTCTACTTTACTCCTATAAAAATTTAAAAAATACTATACTTTTTTACTTCACATGTGGTCCCCTTTGACCACCTAAGAAATAGTGAAAAGACAAATTTAAAAAACACTATACTTTAGTGCATAATTTTATGATTATGTTTTATATAATAATATATTAATAATATGAATCTCAATTTAATAGTAATACTTCTACACTTTTTAAAACAAATCGATTTGTAGTTTAAATATACTTAAGAAATTAAAAGTCATATAATAACTTAATTACACATATAAGATTACTAATTTTGTATTCAAATGATTCATAAACCGTGCTTGGCACGGGAATCTATCTAGTTATATATAAAAGAATCTTGAGTTAGGGACTAGCGTAATGGTTAAGGGCTATTCCGTTTACTTTTGTGATAAATGTTCGATTTATAGCACTTACATCAACAATTAAATTTCTTTTTCTTCTTTTTCTTGTTAAGGCTTTTTTAACCTACCCAGAACTAAAAAAAATTATTATATGAAATATCTTGATAGTTCTTGATAAATTCATGTGTCAAAATGAGCTAGTTTCTATGAATTGGATTCATGGTTAGGAATTTTCATATTTAAATTTTACAATTAGCCTTCTATAAGGATTAGTATTGTTATTAATAAAATGAAGAATGGATTGTTTTAATTAATATTTCTCATTTTAAAATATTCTTTTAATAATTATTCCATCCGTACCATAGTTTTAATTAATAGCCTTCTATAGGTAGTTGTCTATAACTGTCTTTTTGCTGCTAAAATTATTATTGTTTTGTTAAAGTAATTTTCATGGTACATTCAATTAAAAGGTAATTTTCATGGTATGTATCAATATTGACTAATTCCAAAAACTTAATTTTGAATTATTAAGTTCCTAAATATTAAATAAGATTTATTAATTAAATTTCAATAGTAATTTGAAAAAATTTAAAACATAGTTTTTTAAGAGAAATTATAAAAAAAAAAATAAAGCAAGCATCTTAATAATTAAAAAATAGTAAAGTAAAAAGTAAAACCTTATTACTCTACCAAGGTGAAAATTTTTGGAATGAATTTGCTATCATTGAAAAGATGCATTAGAAGATTATACTAAGATTGGCATACCTTCAAGTTTATGATTTTTTAAGACTACAATCTTAAATTTTTTTTTTTTACGCATTAAAACCACCAACATATCAAACTTGACAGTAATGCAGACATTTTGCCGAATTCTAATGAGATTACCTGCTAAATGACCGTTAAGTTAGCTAATAACCTTTGCGTTTTATTATAATTTTATGAATTTTACCTAATTAAACAATTACCCCAATTAGACACCTCTTCTCAACCTCTCTCTACCCCACTACAATGACCACCATTTCCCTCACCAACAGCAACACCAACATCACCACTAAATTTAAGCCCCTCCCTTGCTAACAAACTCTTTGAAATTTGGCAAAAATTCAAGCCCATCTTCCTTATCTCTTTTAATCACCATTTTTCTTCAAGAAACTCAAAGAAGCTCTTCATATTTATCAAGTTAAGACTACATATAACATTAAATCAATTATTATTATTTTAAAATAAACCTAATAATTCTAATCACTTATAATTACTGGTTTTCTTTTACCTTGTTTTATATGATGATGACTTATGAAAATTGCTTTTATAACTCTATGAAAGAATTATCACTCGCATTTATCAATATGATCAAAATTTATCAAATCATAATAGAAAAGAATAGTAATTAATTCTTGACTCATAGATTCTCATATTGAAATTTTTTTACTAAATTTTTAATTATAAGATATACTCCTTATTATAGTTCAAGCCAATATAAGTGATGGCTTTATAAACAAGATGGACAAGATGTGTAAAATACGAGTATATACTCTTATAACTCTATTAAATATATTACCACTCATCATTAATGTAACACCCCTGAATTTCCGACTCCTTGTACGAAATCAAAACCGTAAAGGACGGGAGGAAATTCGGGTGTTACATTAAAATAAAATAAATAAAATAATAATAAACTTTTAAAATGTCAGTGGAAATTTTGGCAGCATCTACCATAAAACTGTGCGTCTTTATAGAAAAACAAAAGTTATTTAGAATCTAATAAAGTAAAGGCATCAATGACCTATCAAAACTATATCACGGCGAAATGATTCGTCGCCGGCTTCTCAAATCAAAATGTCAAGCATAGATCGTGGTTTCAGTATCAACGCTTGCGTTTTAAAATGACTTAATTCCTTAAAACCATACAAAGCTATAAACTACGCAGCGGAATTACAAATATACAAGGGAGGACATAAGGCCTCATAACAAAACATATACCACCAAAGTTTACAAAAGATAAAAAAGAGCTACAAAATCAAAAGATAACGGTATGATACAGGTTATGCTTCACCCTAATCACTCTCCCCCAATGCAAGGCAATGTAAAAGAAGCTTCAATACATGTTACGCCTGTCTATGATCCTCCTGCTGCTCGACATTAGACCAAAGGTCAATGTGTATTGCAGGACAATCATAGAAATTCATCAACAATCAAACATAAACACAAACATGTAGACGTCAGTAACTAGCATCAAATATAATAAGGCCAAGTACTAGATAACATTATATTATACAACAACATAAGATGATTTTATAAGACACAAGCACAGATAGTAATCGTTTATCGTCCACTTATACTTCTTAATCTCATTACGTTCTTTCCAACTCGAACCATGTGTTCTTGTGGTAGAATGCAGGTCTTCACACTCCTCTTCTCAAAACATAAACTCTTGCAAAACACGCGTAGTATCAACTCAACCAAGGCATTAACAGACTACCTAACACATGACCTTATAGAGCTTGTCTATCTTAGAGTAAGTGTGATCATAGTCCATCTTTGGGACTGGTAACTCCCTTGAGGTAACTTAACTTGGGCACACTTCTCACTACCATAAACTACTCTATCATCGAATAAATTTTCTATCAATGAGTAAACGTTCTATCAATGTGTAAGCTTTCTATGAATGAATAAACTTTCTATCGATGAGTAACATTCTATTTGTGGATCTTTTCTCCACTTCATGACACAGTGACACGGCTAAGGGCCTTATCGGCCATCCGGCGTCCATAGCAAAGTATAAGCTCATACCCCCTCCAGCTGACCCTCTCGGGTCCTACCTTCGGGAAAAACTAACACACTGGGCTACTAAACCAGTAAAGCGGCCACCATATTGGGGTTTTCAAGGCCTGCATGGTAACACTTTGGTCAAGGGGTGGTATCGGCCATCCGGCGCCCAATGACAAAAGTATGCTCATACCCCCCTTACGGTGATCCCAACGGATATCACCTAGAGGACTACTAAATCAACCGGACATAATCTAGTTGAGTCACGCCAACTAATCATAATCAAGGCTCAATAAGTAGGAAATCACTTCGATACCACACACAACCATGGTGCGTTCTCTACTATTTAGAAATTTGTTCTAAAAGTCTCCTAATGCTTTTATTCTACTTGCCTATATCACTATTATGACTATTCGCTAGCATAGTTTACTTTCTGCCGCTCTATAATTCTAATACGATGCATGTAATCATGAAATATTAATAAATACTTTGAAACGATGAATATTATAATTAATTACTGCCTGTACGTACCTGTAAGCGTCACTGCACGATCACAAGTAACAAAAGACACCCAACTAAAGTTCTACCTTCCTCTTATGAATTAAGCGCCTATATAAGTTAGGAGTAGAACAAATAAGTCCACTTATCTACTTTGTCATACCAGCTAAAAGGCAAAGTAACCACCATCATCCATTCACGATAAGTTTTCAATTATTTCTAGCACGTACCCAACTCATTTAACACCAATTATAATTGTTAACTAAACAATAACACAAGTCTTTCTATCAACAACAGAATAAAAGGATTATGTGAACCGTTTCCTTACATCACTTAACTTTGAGTTATAGCGATTCACATTATCTTAAAATAAAACAACCATTCACACTTAAGTCTAACAATGTTAAATATAACGCTAATATGAAATGATGACAATTCTTAAAGCGGTCGGATCGGGACATCTTTTGCTACATTCTCCAAAGCTAGGAAGACTACAGTCGAGCATCACCGCAAGTCTACAATAAGTTGATATTATTCCCGTGGGCTTACTAAAATTATGCATTATAACTTCAAATATGAGCACTTGTAATTCACAACAATCAAACCACACAATTAGCAACTATTATTCCCAATTAACAACCAAAATCACTTTCATAGTCAACTAAAATTATCACCATTACTAATTATCACAATAATAACCAATCGACTTAGTCTTAAAATAACTTTTAAGGTTATTTAATCAATCATCACACCACCAAAATATAGCATAAACATATATTATTAGAGATTTCATCTCTTAATTCATACCCTAGTCATTTCATGTTCAAAGATAACACTTTTAACCATTATTCATAGCAAGAATCAATAAAACTAATACACCACCAAAATCTAACATGAAAGCCCACGCCATTTCTAATTTCAAAGATGACCCCTTTAATTATTACTCATAGTAAGAGTCAAAGAAACTAACACACAATCAACGCACAACCCATAATTTCTAATCATACTTTAAACCCTAAATCATAAATATGTCCAATTCATCCATCAAACTCTTGCCCACAAAAAGATTCAATGAACTTAACACAAAACCAACATCAAACTCAATACACTTAATAAAACTCCAAATAAAAACTAGAAATTAATTAGAGAAAAGAGAAGAGATGGCTCACAATGGAGAAACTAGAAAAGTATGAGGGTATAGGTGGTTGTTGTGATGGTGTGGAGCACGAAAATGGCGAAGGAAAGCTGTGTAGTGCTGCTGCCTTGGCGTCACAGCAGCTTGTTGTTGTTGGAGAGGGAGACACAGCTGTTTCTAGCGCCAGTAAGGAGGAGTACGGCTGGTTACAGCCGCCTACTACTTGTGGAGGTGGACGTTGGTTGCTGCTGCTGATTACGGGGAGGCGTGGTCTAGTGGTGTTGATGGTGGCACGCAGGTAGTTAGGGAGAAGAAGAGTAAGGTGTGCTAACTTATTTTTGTTTGAAAATGAGGACGCAATGGGTGTTTACTACATAAAACCCTAACACGTCTTTTTAATTTTATTTATTTATTTATTTATTTATTTCTAGATTACCTTCTTGAAGTGCCCAACTAAAAAAGCTCACTTATGTGTCCTCACAAGTTCTAATAAATAGAATGATTTCGATTCAACCTCTTTATATTTACTAATCTCAAATTTATTTTTAATATAAGTATGTTAATGTTTAAATTCACATATGAAAGAAATTTATTAAAACTAATTCAAAAATAATTAAATATAATTGTAAAATCTTTAAAAGTTATTAAAATATTCAATAATTACGTCATTAAAATCTCGGGGTGTTACTATTAATCAATGCGAAATAAAGTTATAAAATCATTGAAGAAGAATTGTAGTTTTTAATTTTCATAAATTAACATCATTCTAATAGAATAAAATATATTTTCATAAATAAACATTTATACTCCCTCCTATTCACCCTAAGTGTATCATTTCCTTATTTAATCAAGTTATCCTAAATGTCTCATTTCTATTTTTGGTATGTTAACTTTACTAATTTACCCTTACTAAACTTAACTTTTTCACACCTTTACACCTACTATCTGCACTTTACCCCTATTAAAGTTTAAAACATTATACTTTATACTTTCACGTGTGGTCTCATTTGACCATCTAAAAATAGGGAAAAGTCAAATGGGAAACATAAAGTGAATAGGAGGGAGTATTATATATTTTCATACATATTAAAAGTATCAACTTGATGCTTCGCTATATCAAATAATGCTCATATACATACATTATAAATGTTTGCAAGTCAACCCTATAATGTTTTTGAATTACCGAAGATATACAATTCCAAAACCCAACATTTGTTATAAAGCTAATTTGATGGGAAGTGCTAACAAATAACAATTATTTCCCTAATTAAAACAATTAAAACAAATTGATCTGACGCATCTTATAAAACTACTCATAATTTTTTTTTGTAAGTAAATAAGTTTATATCAATTAAAAACCCAACAATCATCTTAATCCGAAATTGACATGATCGATAGAACTCCGTAAACCAACTCATAGTCGGAAAATATAGCTCACACTTGATTTGTGCCCAGAAAAACTGAACGAATTATAGGCCGATGACAACTCGAGTCTGATTAGTACTAACTCGAATTTCAACTGGTAATGAACCGGTGCAAACCCGATAAAGCGAATAACCATTGTTAAACCGATCTAACCTGAGTATGACCTGTCGCGGCATACAACCGAATATTAACTGATTCGAAATCCGACCAAATTAAATGACACCCGTCGAAGCCGACCCATTGACGCGAATGAACAACTCTAATTTCAATGTGTTATTCTTTTAAAAATATGAAATCATGTGGTAATGAAAAATTATGAATAAAAGAGTTTTTTATTATCAAAATCTCATGAAAATGACATGGTATATATTTTAAAAATTTTTCTCTACAAATCAAACATTCCTATTGTTTTGTACCAAAAGGAAAAACGGCGTTAATGCATTACAAATACATGTTAAATCATTTTTAGATCATAATAATGATCAATCACATGGACTTAAGAATTATACTATAATTTTAAAAATTATACTATAATTTTCAGATCTAGAATGTTCCAACATACATGTTCATGTGCTAATGATATTCAAAAAATACATCCGCTTGAACAAATTGAAGAGATTAAGAAAGAATTAAGCAAAAACATATCAAAAGTTTACTTTTTAAAATTTCACAAAAATACATTAAAACTCTATACATTTTTTTCAAAATAAAACCACAAAATTGTTGAAATATGTTACTCTTTTCTTTTTTACAACGCCTCAATCTCATCATATTCTCAAACCATCAACTCTAATTTTTTTTTTTAAAAATAATTACATCATGTTACAATTATTACTACTATAATTAATTATGTGAAACCTTAGAAACTTTATTTCTCTTCAACAAAAAAGTCAATCCCTTCCACCACCACTTCCTCCTCCTATGGACCCCACTCACGTGACTCTTACTCTTCCTCACGAGCCCTCCACGCACTTCCGGTGGCCGGTAACTCCGGATCAACGCCCACTTAATACCGTTAAAAAACGGATGCTTCTTAATCTCAACTGCCCCCCTTGTGGACCCCATCCTTTTTCCAGGATCCTTAACCAACAACTTCTCAATAAGATCCTTAGCCGCCAACATTTCCTTATCTTCCTCTAAAATATTTCCAAACTTCATACCCCTCGATGATGCAATATTCCTTAACGTCCCTTCCTTACTCACTCCCTTAAACGGCGTCGTACCATAAATCAACTCATACAACAACACCCCAAACGCCCACCAGTCAACGCCGTTACCATGACCGTTACCACCAACTAACTCAGGAGCTAAATACTCGTGGGTCCCAACACATGATTTAGAAAAAGCCCCTGTGGGCTCCGCTACAAACTCTCCAAACCCATCATCTTTTCCTATTTTCTCAATCTTATGAATGATTTCAGATTTAAAACACAGATCAAAATCAGATAACATAATATGCCCATCTTGTTTTAACAGAATATTTTCTGGTTTAAGATCACGGTAAACAATCCCAAGAGAATGAAGATATTCTAACGCAACTAAAACTTCTGCTGCGTAGAATTTTACTGCTTGAACCGGTAATCGGTTACCGGGCTGTTTTTTGAGAAGAGAATGAAGGTCTCCACCGGAGCAATAATCGATTAATAGACAAGTGTAATGGGATACTTCAATATGAGCATAAAGTGTAGGTAAAAAAGGATGATCAAGTAAGGAAAGAATTTGGGTTTCGGTTTGAATATGGGATAGTTTTTTTGGTGAAAGAGAATCTTTATCTACAACTTTAAGAGCAAAATGGGAGTTGGGGGTAGAATGATGGTAATCTCGTATACGACATAGGAAGACGCGTCCGAGGTTACCAGTTCCGAGATGGCGGATGAGTTTGAGGTGGCGAAGATGAAGGCGGCCGTCAGGGGAGAGGTTTGTGGCGGCGTGAATGGCGGACCAGTGTGGATCGTTTTGTCTGTGGGGTCTGGTGATGTTAGGGTGGTGGTTTGGTGGGGTGGAAGTGGTGGAGATTCGGTCGTTGAAGCTTAGGGTGAGACTGCTGCGGGTTAAACTGCTACGTGCACTGGAAGAAGTAAGAGTTCGGTCGGTAATGGTGGAAGTGAAGCTTAGATCAAGATCAGTGTCTTGGAAATAATAGAATGTATCATCTTCCATTATTGGGTGGTTTTTGAGAGTGATTACAATGAATATGGATGGGTTATGAGAAGGGGACTGACTGTATTGGTTTTATATAGTGATAGAAGGAGTTGAGAAAGGGAGAAATTATTGGAGATGAGTTTTAAAATATGAGAGTTGACTGATAAAAGATAGAATTAAATGGGGTTTGACTAATAAATGTATTCTATTAGTATGTAAATAAGAATATAAATAAGAAATAGTGACTTGTGAAGAAAAAGAGAGTAAAGTAAGTGGGTAGTTCAAGATAGGAATGGCAATGGTATTGGACCCGACTCGAATCCGTGGATCCATATTCGTTTTAACGGATTTGTATCCTTAAAAAACAGATCCGGCGGATTCGAATCAGATATGGATCCGGTATATCATCAGTCTATAAATATAGCTTAATTGCAATCTCAAGACCATTCAAAAAAAGCAAAAACAAGTCAGACCCGTTTTGGACCCGAATCCGGTATATCCGTAGTACCCACGGATCCGGATCTGGGTCTTGCAAAACTGGACCCGCGGATTCGGAACCGGATTTGGATCCTGTTCTTAAAAACGGATCTGGATCAAGGTCCACTTGGACACGGTCCAGATCCAACCCGTTGTTATCCCTAGTTCCGGGAATTGAAGGATGCTGACATTTAAGGCCTTCTAGTTCTAGGTATAATAGGCAAATAGTGGATTATTTAGACTATTGTAAGGGTATTTGACAAATAGTTAATAACATTTGTTTTTTCAAGGTAATTTGATACACTAATTTAATTTTTAATATATCTAATTACGTATAATAAAAAGTTATAAGAATTTGATATTAATAATCTTTGCGATAATACGAATCAAATAAGATTTCACTTGACTATATTTTAACTTATAGATTAAAATTAACTACAAATTAAGAATAGTGAATAAATAGTACCATATATTCTAATGTTGCAACTAATATGGAACGGAGGAAGTAACTAATAGTTGGTAGTTCATAGTTGATTACAGTAGTTGATTTGACTAGTTGATTTTTTTAACTGCTTTGATCAGTTGAAATTGAACCCGTTGCTATGAGCAGCTTGTTAAAAAAATAGATTATTAGTAATAATAAGTTATTTCAACCAGCTAATTTACCAAACACTAACATTGACTGGTTTAGCAGCCCAATCGTCTATTTATATCAAAATAAGCTAAAATTGGGCAATAAGTTATTTTGTCAGACACTCCAATAGTTTTTAAGAGATCCAACAATTTGATATTTATTCAATTGTTGCCGTATTTAATTTTGACATGAACTCAAAACTTTTAAATTGGATTTACAATAATGTAAAAACTGAATTGGATGCAACTCATACAAGACTCAATTTCAAATCGACTGAAACACATGACCCAAAATCAGTCCGATAATGCAAATAAATACCTCTAATTTAAAATGAAAAAAATATTTAAAATAATGACACTAAAACATTTAAAATTATACATAGGCATTAAAAATAAAAATTAGTATTTTATGTATGAAAGTAGATTAAATACTTAATTTAATTTTAAATTATTTCACAATAAAATCTTTTTAAATTTTGATTTATGATAATGTTAATAAATCTATATGCAATAGTTACCCTCTAGTTTAATAATATTGTATACAGGTATAAATTTTAAAAAGTTGTAATTTAGAGTTTTTTATTCCATCTAAAAACATTTGTTAGTAAATTGTCTATAAATAAAAACGATTTGTTTCATTATCGATATTAAATGGTGTGAATGATAATAGAAAATTTGAGTAATATTGATAATAATATCTCTTGACAAGTATAATAAAGATTATATTCGTTATACATCAATCATCATATTTTCTTTATAAAATTAATTTCAATATGTTACCAATTATTTAAAAATGTAGTATTAAAGAGTAATAAAAATATATGAAAAAAAATTTATAATCAAAGTTTCAATACCATAAAAAAAATATAAATAGTTTATTGAAAATTAATAATACAAAACATTTTTATATTCACGTATTATTAATATGAACAGCGAAACGTTACGCAAGAGTTTTTGTTGTGTTAAAAGAAAATGTAGTGAGCCATGAACAGAGATAGTGGCGAGATGCAGAAACAACGGTTAGTCGGCGGGAAAGGCACGTGCTGAACCAATAACGTGGGGTGATAGTAATGTACATAGTGGATGTTTAAGCTATGTAATATTCTTTATTATAATAAAAGTTCACTAACAGTATATACTCCTACTATTCACTTTAAGAGTTTTATTTGACTTTTTACGGATTTTAAGGAGAGTCAAAAGTGGGACTCTAAGGGTAGGAAAGAGAGTAGTATTATGGATTTTTAATATAAGGGAGGAAAATTATTATGGATAATGGAGGGTATAATTGAAAATAGGATAAAGTTACTAAGGGCATAAAAGTCAAAAACTCATACCAAAAATAGAAATGGAACAATTAAGGTGAGTTGACCATAAAAGGAAACGGGACACATAAGCTGGATAGGAGGGAGTATTTTTTACATTTCCATTCATACTTAACGCGTAGATTATGCATTAAGCAATGCCTACTTTAACACTTATCAACTATTCACCCATAAATTGACTCATGTTTTTTCTTTTCCTCTTTGTTCCTTTCAGATAGCTCATTTTTAATTAGCTGTTAACCTGGGAGTTGTAAGCTGCTTTCATAGCTCATATAAGAGGCTCAGATGTATAATTAACTAAATTAAATATTCCCTTTGTCATATAAAAGAAAGAATTAAAAGGATTAATTATGTCCGAACGTCGTGATATAAATAGAATTATTCCTTATAGGAACAACAATTAGATTTACCAACAACAACAACATCAACAGAGAAAAATTTTAAATAATTTCCTAGAGGATTTGCAATATATATTTGGTGTACTTTTATATTAACTTGATTTAGCATCCCCAAATATATCATACCCCAATTAACACAACAATCAATATTCTCCACCAACAATTCAAGAGTCGCAATCTATTTCTTCGTATCATAAAAACTATTTGTTATCCTATTAAATTACCCTCATCAATTGACATATTTAAAGAACTGTCTTGATTGAGAGTTTAGATCTTCTTCAATATGTAAGGACGACTATACATCATCGTCGTCATCATCAGAGTAAGGAAGAAAATGATGATGATGTATATTAGGAAAATTACTCGCAGCTACATCGTATCCCATTTGTACATACAAAAGTTGCATTTTGTTATGTTGTATCTCTTTCTAATCCACCACATTACTTGGTCCAGCTCAGAATTGTAATGAAGGTACCAATCGTAGTAGTTTCCTACAAACCCCTTTTTTCAATAAATGATCTCTTACGACTTCTAGAGGCCTCACTCTACGATTATCACATCGTTTGCATAGACATCTAATCTCAAATACCGAATTGTTTTTTCTTTGCAAATTGTATATATTATTCAACCCCTGCTAAAAATCTAATATTATAAACTCCTTTACAACTTTGCTTATACACCCAACTTCAATCATTACGTGAATCCATTATTCTGTGGAAACAATTAACTAATTTTAAAATCAAAAGGAAATAATATTTGAAAATAACATTATGGAAAAAAGGAAAAATACAATATTCTACCGACTAAATACATACTATTCAAAGACTAATAGAATAACTTTCCAACTAAATACCGACTGAAAAACAGTCAGTATGATCTTCGACTGAATGAAAGTCGGTGTTCAGTCAGAGGGTATTACTTCTTTAGAAAAAGCTATGCTTATATATAAAATATCATATATACTTTATATAAAATATATAACATATATAATTAACATATATCATAATCCATTTAGTAACAATACAAAACTTAAAAAATAAAAGTCCACCAATAAGACAAAATTTAATTAACATACATAATTACATATACAATTAACATAAATCATAAATGATTTAGTAACAAAATAAAATTTATTTTTATATATATAACATCAGTACATATATAATAAATTTAAGATAAATCACCTAACATATATCATAAATAACATATATCATAAATATAACAAAAAATAAAATTTAAAATATAAATATAACAAATATAACATATAAAAAAATAACATATCTTGTTAATTAGTTGTTGAAGAGATGACGTGTTTTTTAAGTATAATAAGAAATTAAATATAATTTTTTTTAAGAATAAAGAAGTGTATGTGATGCTTTTACTACAAAAAATATTGCTTGTAGCCACACTTAAAAATGCAATAGCTAACACTTATAAGTGTGCCTAAAATATTTTCCCACAATTAAATGAGTGTGGTCAAAAAAGTGTTGGAAAAAATTAAGCACTCTTAATAAGTGTGGCTAAATGTGGATAAGGATACGCTTATAAACGTGGCTAAATGCACCTTTAGCCACACTTATAAGTGATAAAATATCTCCTCGCTATAAGAGTGGGGAATAGGTATGAGTAAATTATTTTTTTAATTTCTTTTTCACGTATATAAGCGTGGAAAAAAGTTATTAACTAATTTTAGCGCCAAATTTTATATTATTTTATTTTTATTTTAAATATATTATTGTTTTCTTTTGTTAAACTATTATTATTGTAAATAATAAAAATAATAATAATAATAATAATAATAATAATAATTATTATTATTATTATTATTATTATTATTATTATTATTATTATTATTATTAATTGTAATAATCCAAACTAATATGTTAACCCCTTCGGGTAACTTAATCCAACCAAACGTCAATCCCTTGGGTGACAAACACATAAATTCTCAAATTCCAATTAATTTCCAAATTATTTGAAGTTTCTAATCCTTATGTGATTTACAATGCCTCGATTAGAAATGAAACAACACTACTTGCACAACCACATAAACAGTATGGTCTAAGCGTGTACCTTTACGCGCTGCAAATAACACTGCTCATGCACAACCGAAATTTCGCCCTCTTATAAATCGAGGTCCTAAATAACACACACAAAACAACCACGTATTAGGACGTGTTTACACATTTAATCCACTCCATACTCTAAAATATCACTAAGACTTGGTAATTTTTAATTGTTTAAATCCAAATTACAAATTCTGACCAGAAACTTTAAGGGCCATTTCGGACAGATTAGAAAATTCAAATGAAAAATCCGACTTCGCCATTGCGTTTGGAACGCGTCAATTACCTTGGGTACCAAATTTCATAATTTCTAACATCCATTTACTATTTTTAATTATTTTAAGCGTTTAACGAGTTTTTAACGCAACGGTGCTTAAAACAACGGAAAACGACTAACGTTTCCGAGTCGGTACCTCTAACGAGGCGGAACAGCTGCTGCCGCCTACATTTATATATTATTATTTTTTTTTTATTCATTATTATTATTAGTTTATATATACATTATCAACCCTTTTTAAATCTTATGACCAAAATAACTCTTGCAAGGTCACATTCACAAAATCCTTCAAGAGACTTGAAATTTCATAAATTATTAAATACCTAATTGTCTTAACAAATTACATTTTGTAGAGAATTATAAAACCAAATCACCCTTTTTTAAAAAAAAAAAATCAAGACACACACACACATATTAAACCCTTGGATGACTACATAACTTAATCCATACCAATTTAATTTCTACTAACAAATTGAAATTTAGTTAGAGAAATTTAAACCATAAAAGAAATTTATTTGAATATCAACAAAAACTCAATTCTTATAACAAATTAAACTTTGTTAAAGAATATAAATCAAGAACATAACTTAATCCTTTTAACAAAATTAAGGTTTATTAAAGGATTGTTAAAGAGAATTACATAAAAATATACTCAATCCTCCTCAAAGTCATGGGATATCATCATACATAAAATGTAATTCATCTTAAAAAACCTTGTATATAAAATCTACAATTAGCAATTCTATTAAACTTACCCATTTGATCAAAAGATTGGATGACAAAAACAAGAGAACAAATTTTTTTTTTGTTTTTGTAAATGCCGAAAGCAAGGCACAAGGAAGAGTAAGAATTTTTTTTTGATTTTTTTCTTGTTTACTTGAGGTTTTGAAAGTGTGAGGAATACAAATGATGTTTACGATTAATAGGAAAATTAAGGACCAACCTAATTAATCCTAATTACACCATTATGAGAGGAGTTATAAGACTCCTCCCATACCCTCCCAAAACCGGCAGCCCTTCACCTCTCTTCCATAAATTTATTTTTTTTATTAATTAAGTAATTATTATACTTTTGTTAAAACAGCAAGAAACGTCACACGATAACATCGTACGCGATAAAACTTGTTACCGTTAAAATTAAACCTACTTTATTTCTTATAATTAACTATATAAAATAGTATAATTTAATATTACTTATTTATTTTATTATGTTATACTTTATTTTATTATATTTTACTTATTTCTAAATCCGATAAATTACGGGGTGTTACAATCACACATCAGTTCGTGGAACTTATCATATCCAAAAAAAATTTGGATAAATTTATCAGATAGAAGAGAACAGTGAACTAAATACCGGAACATTGGAACACAAATGAAAAAAAATAAGACAATACCCAATTTACTAATCTATTATATAAATCAATATCTGAACTTGTCATATGAATAAATTTATCAGACAGGAACACAGGAACAGTGAACTAAATACCCGAACTTGTCATATCCCCAGTTTTGGTATCAAACAACCCTAATTTACTAATCTATATAATAAATCGATATCAACAATGGTAATTCTCATTCATTGATACAGTTTATAATATATTAGTATCAACAATTGGTATCAACAATGGCGAATTGGAACCCTAATTGAAGATGACGGGACGAAGCCGAAAACAAACACAATCCCCAATTTTATTCTATCCATGATAATTTATTGAAACAATTTATAATAGCAAGAGAAACTTACTTGAAAGAGATACAAATCAACAATGGTATATAGTATTGAAGTCGAAAGAGATACAAATCAACGCTTAAGATGGCTCTTGAGAAGAATTTTGCAAGGGAGATTGATGTTCATGTGTGTGTGAAATCTGTCTGCAAAATGGCGATTGAAGAACTACAAAATGGAGATTGATGTTCCTATATGCATGAACGATTGAAGAACTACTTATTAAATTATAAATTTGAATTTCATACATTATTAAAAAATAACAAATCAATGAATACAATGACATTAAAATAACCTCTAATAAAGAAAAAAAAAATTATCCATTTGTTGTGCCAAGTCCCAAATCTCATGCCATTGGTGAAGACTTCCAGCACCTCATAGCTCACGCACTATCTTGCACACTTGAGAGTGAAGATGTGAGTGAAATGGAATATCGAGGATTGAAGTTTGGATCACTTGATGAAGTGATCAAGGTGGAAGACTTGGTATGCTTTGATAATAGCAAGGGAATGCCAAAGAAAGGGTTGCTCGAATGGTCGAGCTCAATGGCTCGGTCGAGCAATGTAACAGATGCAATCTAGTAGCTTCTAGAACCCCTTTCTTCTTGATCGAGCGGATTCGCTCGTTCTAAGGCTTTCTAATATGTTATGGGACTATAAAGGGTTCTTAGGGCATCATTAGGGTTAGTGAGAGACTAATACAAGTGAGGCAACTAGGGTTTACACCATTAGAGTTCCTTCATCCTTGTATTAGGTTGTTTGTGTGAGACCACCATTAAAGGTGAGGTCTTTGCTTTGTGAGTGTGTTCTCAAAGCTTGTGTGTGACTTCTCATTGATGTATGTTGATATATTAATGAAAGTAAGTATTGTTTGAGGGGGAGGTATCCTTAGATACCTCATATATCTTGTGTCTTTGTTCATTGTTGTTCCTGCTCAGTTTTTTGTGTTTCTTTGTGTATTTTTGTTCTTATTTGTTCTTCACCATTGTCATAGCCCATTCACAACACCACTCACGCAATGCGACGCCTCTAAAATTTTATGGTAAAAATCAACTAAAAGACAAATTTATTTAAAGAGAAAAAGGTGACGAGCAAGAGAGGTCTTCAGCTCATCGCCAAATTTAAATACAAAATCAGTTAGGGCATACAGTAATGTAGTAACGACTGGACGACCACCCTGTGTCATTCCCATTTTCAAAATATATTCAAAAAAAAGTAGTCGTAGTGGGTGATGAGCTAACGACCACCCCATGTCATAGCCGCATGGCCTGAAATCAAAAAAGATAAAATAAATTCTGTCGCCACTTTTCAAAGCAATTTTTGAAAAAAACTTATTTGCTGTGATTGATGGGAAACCTCCCTGGTGCCATTGCCCCTTCCCTCATGCATTTTTCGTCGCCTATTCATTGCCTGTTCTTCACCAAGGGCGACCACCATTTACCCGTCGCCTTTAGGTTATCTCAAATTTTACCTTTTTTTTAGTGCATGGAGAGTTTCGTGAAGTGGTAGCATAACTGCTACGGGTTTGTGTTATAGATTAGTGTGGCCTTATTCAGAGAATCATTCTATAACTCAAAAAATTGAATAAAAATTAATTTGAGAATTTAGGAAATTCTAAGGGCAAAGAGAACCCATTGATGTAGAGTATATAATAAGTTGAACTCCTTAAATAACTTTCTACTTAATTTCCACACAATTTATTTGTCAAAGCCTTTCAAACACAATATTAATCTCTTTTGAAGAGATCGTATGATCATGACGATTACGTTGACTAGGATCTTAATTCCTAACAGAGTGAAAAATTACATAAACGATATACTCTATTCAATACCTCCTTTCTAAAGTTATATTTAATTTTAGTACTATGTCAATCTTTGTACTTCATTTGTTCTTATCACTTAGATAAGTTATACGAGTGGTTAAAATTTTTGATATTTTTTAAAGTTAATTTGATCTAGTACGAAAATATTATTTTTTAAGAATCCATCAATATACAAATGAGTTTTAAACATTATATTATGTGCATTTTATAAAACTTTTAATTTTTTTTGTCAAACAATTTTATATATAGATATTGTTGAACATATTAATACAATATAAATAGATATTCTTTTTAGATTCAAAAATATATTCATATATATACATGTATTTTGTACAAATGTGTAATAATGTCTTTTCTGATTTTCTTTGATTGAAATAAGACAAGTTGTTTTTCCTTTTCTCTCTTCTTCCTCATCTTTCCTCTGCATCTTCTCTCTCTGCTCCGTCCATTTTTGATCATCTTCAAGACTTTGTGGCAAGGTTTAACATGGTATCAGACTAACCTCTCGATCCTTCTTCTTCTTTTCGCCTCTTTCTTCACCATTTTTTTTTCTGAAACCCTAATTTTCTCGATATCTTGATCTTCTTCTTGATTCTCGATCGGCTCGTTTTTTTTTTTCTTTTTTTCCAGTATCTTCATACATCCGTAAGTGTTTCTTATCCTTTGTCCCTTGTTTCTTTGGTATATGAAACTGTTTTTCAGACTCTTCCTCTCCTTCAATCGATTATGTCTTCTTATTCTGAAACTCAACAAAACATCGACCTTATCACTAATCCAACCTCTCCATATTATTTACATCCTAGCGATGCCAGTTTCATACTCGTTTCTACTCCTTTTACTGGAAACAATTTCATTGATTGGAAAAGATCTGTTACAATAGCTTTATCAGCCAAGAACAAATTCGGCTTCATCAATGGCAACATTTCAAAACCTGCTGATTCTTCTTCTCTCTTTCCGGCCTAGGAAAGAATCAATAGTACTCTTATCACCTGGTTCATGAAGGTGCTAGATCCAATAATCGCCAGAAGTGTTCTACATTTTGATTCTGCTTCCGCAATATGGTCTAATCTTCAAGAAAGATTTGGACAGACTTCTGGTACACAAATTTATTCCACTCTACAGCAACTTGCTGACATGCAACAAGGAACAGATAGTATTTCTTCGTTCTACACAAAAATGAAAATACTATGGGATACACAAGATGCTACTCAACCTTTGCCAATATGCACTTGTACAAATTGCACCTGTAGAATCACACAAAGAGTCTTGACTCTTCAAGAAGAACAACGAACTATTTCTTTTCTAATGAAGCTCAACCCTAATTTCTCACATGTCAGGGCCAATATCCTTATGCAATATCCTCTGCCACCTATATCTCATGCTTACAGGCTCCTGGCACAGGAAGAAGAACACAAGGCTATCTCTGAAAATATTCCAAAAGACTCTCATGCCATGTTTGCCAACAAAGGGAGACCTTCTGAACATAGAAGTAACTCTGGCATAATTCCATACAGACCTCCTCATTCTAGTGAAAAGTCCTCCTCTCAAAGAAAATCATCCTAATTTTGTGACTATTGCAAGAAGACTGGTCACACTAAAGATAGATGCTACAGATTGCATGGCCTTCCTTCAAACTCTGCTACTAAGTCCAATTGGAAGAATAACAAAGTAGTTGCTTTGGTTGATTTAGAAAATCCTGATCCACACAAGCTACAATCTACACCAGCTGGTTCCAATTCTTTCACCACTGAACAATATAATATGCTGCTACATTTGATCAATCAACAAAAGAATCCTCTCCAATTCTTGCTGAAGATTCAAACACTGCATGCTTCTTAGTTGGTGAGCAATGTCTTTTTTCAACTAATAATGCTCTTTGGATAATTGACAGTGGTGCTACCAATCACATAACATACAACCTTGATCTTTTTGATTCTTTTCAACCCTTTCCTTCACATTTTCAAAATCACATTACTTTACCTGATGGCTCTCAAGCTTTGATAAAACACCATGGCAACATTCCACTAAATTCTGAAATTATGTTGCAAGATGAGTTGCACGTTCCTCAGTTCCACTTCAATCTTATCTCTGTCACTAAACTTTGTAGAGATCTATCTTGCACTGTTTCTTTCTCAAATAACACATGTTCTATACAGGGCCCTTCTCTGAAAACTCCAATTCAGCTTGGTAATCTCAAACATGGATTATATTACTGTCAATCTACACCAGTTCTTTCCAAGCCATCTGTTCAAGATCAAGCCTCCTCACCACGATCATGCTATTCAGCTATATCAGATTCTAATAATGCCAAATTATGGCACCTCAGACTTGGTCATCTACCTTTCAATGTAATAAAGAATGTCTTGCCTACTCTAAGAACTTCTAGTTATGAACATAGTTCCTTTTGTAAAATTTGCCCTGCAGCTAGACAAAGTAGACTATCCTTCCCCACCAGTCATATCAAAACTATAGTTCCTTTTGCGCTTCTTCATTTAGACATCTGGGGTCCTTATAAGCATTGTACTCATAATGGTTGTACTATGTTTCTCACTATAGTTGATGATTTCACTAGAACTACTTGGATTTATCTTATGAAATACAAAAGTGATGCTGTGTCTATATTCAAATCTTTCTATTCTTATGTAAAAACACAATTTAATGCCCTTATCAAAAGTATCAGATCTGATAATGCACCAGACCTTTGTGAGGGACACATGAAAGATTTTTTGCTTACTAAAGGTATCACACACTACAAAGCCTGTTCAGCCACTCCACAACAAAATGGAGTGGTGGAAAGAAAACACAAACATCTTCTTAAGACTGCCAGAGCCCTATCATTCCAATCCAACTTGCCTAAACAATTCTGGGGTGAATGTGTGCTCACAGCTGCTTATCTCATCAACAGAATGCCCCTACAATCTTTGGGCCTCATTTCTCCTCAGGAAAAACTTCTTCAAACTAAACCAAATTTATCACACCTCAGATCTTTTGGCTGCCTCTGTTTTATTTCAACTAAGAAAATGCACATAACCAAGTTTGATGCAAGGGCACATCCCTGTGTTTTCATTGGTTATCCAAACTTACAAAAAGCATACAAAGTATATGATTTAGTAACAAAAAAGGTTTTGATATCCAGAGATGTAATTTTCTTTGAAAAACATTTTCCCTTTCATTTACAAACAACAACATCCTCTCATTCCTCTCCTTTCTATCCATTTTTTTTACCTCTAACAACTAATACCCCTGATTACACTGAGGATGATGTTCCTCCTTCAACAAGAACACATCACATATCTACTACTGCACCTACCTCTTCTTCTACCCCTTCTGACCATTTAATAGACATTTCACAACATATCAGCCATCAAAATACTACCACTACTCAACCTTCATTACAACCAACCAGACACTCAAGTAGAATCAAACAAACACCTCAGTATCTAGCAGATTATGTTTGTTCTCATGCTACCATTTCATCTACTTCCCCAAATTGGTGTAATATTCTAAGTTTCTCTACTTTACCTGATTCACATAAGTGTTTGATGGCTTCCATGACATCTCTATTTGAACCACAATCATACAATGAAGCAAACCAATATAAAGAATGGCAAGCTGCTATGCAACAGGAATTACAAGCTTTACAACATAATCAGACTTGGGTTATGGTTGATTTGCCAAAAGGTAAAAAGGCAATTGGTTGCAAATGGGTATACAAGATCAAATTACAAGCTGATGGCTCACTTGAACGATACAAAGCCAGATTAGTAGCAAAGGGTTATACACAAAAGGAAGGAATAGACTATGAAGAGACTTTTTCTCCCGTAGTAAAAATGACAACTGTAAGATGCCTTATTTCCTTGGCTGTTTACAAGCAATGGGATATTTTTCAATTAGATGTTAATAACGCCTTTTTACATGGGGATCTAAATGAGGAGGTATACATGAAAGCTCCTGAAGGTTTACCAAATTCATCAAAGAAAGTTTGCCTCCTAAAGAAGTCCTTATATGGCCTTAAACAAGCCTCAAGGCAGTGGTTTGCAAAACTTGTTTCTGAACTTCTTTCTCAAGGTTTTTCTCAATCCAAAAATGACTACAGTTTATTCATAAGGGATCAACAAAACTCATTCACAGCAGTAGCAGTTTATGTAGATGACATCCTTATTACAGGTAATGATCAGAGTGTCATCTCAACGCTCAAAACTCATCTCCATCAGGTATTCAGCATAAAAGATCTGGGTAAACTTCACTATTTTTTGGGCATTGAGATTGGATACCTGCCAAATGGCATTGCTCTTACTCAAAAAAAGTTCACCAAGGACTTATTACAATCTTCTAAAGTTGATATATCCAAACCTGCTGTTACTCCTCTCCCTCAGAACCTCAAACTACATCAAGATGAAGGTGAACTTTATTCTGAACCCAGTTACTACAGAAAAATGGTTGGCAAACTTAATTTTCTAACTCATACCAGGCCTGACCTAGCCTATACTGTGCAAACACCTTAGCCAATTCATGCAGACACCAAGACTCCCACACATCAATGCCTTACACAACACATTGAGGTATGTGGCAAGCACTTCAGGCCAACGCATACTAATACAAGGATCAGACAAGCTCACTCTACAAGCATTTAGTGATTCTGATTGGGCCTCATGTCCTAATTCAAGACGTTCCATAACTGGCTACATTCTTCTACTAGGTGGCTCACCAATTGCATGGAAATCAAAGAAACAAAGCACTGTATCAAAATCATCTAGTGAAGCTGAATATCGTGCAATGTCTTCTGCAGCAAGTGAAGTGGCTTGGGTAGTTAGGCTCCTAGCAGATTTACAAATACATTCCTTACAACCTGTAACATTGCATTGTGACAATCAAAGTGCAATACACATTGCTAAAAATCCCATATTTCACGAAAGAACAAAACATATAGAGGTGGACTGCCATTTCACAAGAGATAAAGTCCTTGAAGAATTGATTCAGCTTACCTATCTCCCTACTTCCTCTCAATTGGCAGACGTCCTGACCAAAATCCTTCCATCCTCACAGCACAACACTCTCATATCCAAACTAGGCATGTTACACAACCCTAGTTTGAGGGGGGGTGTTGAACATATTACTACAATATAAATAGATATTCTTTTTAGATTCAAAAATATATTCATATATATACATGTATTTTGTACAAATGTGTAATAATGTCTTTTCTGATTTTCTTTGATTGAAATAAGACAAGTTGTTTTTCCTTTTCTCTCTTCTTCCTCATCTTTCCTCTGCATCTTCTCTCTCTGCTCCGTCCATTTTTGATCATTTTCAAGACTTTGTGGCAAGGTTTAACAGATATAAACAACTAGTTTACAAGAGAAGGCTAAAATAAATACCCAGATATCCAGGTGTCTCTAAAGTTTGCATCAGTGTGAAATTAAAGTCCACTTTCTATGAAGGGTTTCTCTACCTCACTCTTTATGTGCACGGGAGACACTGGGATATCTCAAAAGAATAAAGCCACATACGACGATACAAGGATAGACTTATCCTTTTGCGTTTATAAGAGCAGAAAGGCAGTAAAGAAAAAAAAACAAAAAAAAAACAACCAAGCAGTAAACAGACTATTACAAAATAGCGCTTCAAAAGAACAACAAAAGGCTGATCGGTTTCAAAAGACAACCTAAAAGATCTGTACCAGGGTCTGATCCAAGGCTTGATTCTAGAGTCCGGGGCAGGAAGAGTTGCAGCAGGTTAGGGCCCTCCACCAAGTTGTAACGGATTCGCTCATGTTGAGGCAGCTGACTCTGGTTTTGGCGTCGGCTTTGATGGAATCAATTACTTTCCCAACAGTTCTCACTTGGTTATGCCACACCGCTTCATTTCTCACACTCCAGATAGTGTATGCAAGGTTGCCAAAAGTAGCTTCTATGAGTCTCACTATTGACTTAGACATTCTGCATTTCCGGTAGAGGTCTTTCGAGGTGGTGACACGCCAATTAAATCCTAGCCAATCCTTAAGTGCTTCCACGCATTGACTACTAAACTCGCATTTGAAGAAGAGGTGACCAACTGATTCGGTTTGGATACTGCAAATGGGGTAAGTATCGTTGTCTATCATTCCCATGCTCATGATCCTTTGCTTTGTTTTGAGTCCTCCTTGGCAGGCGAGCCATATCACAAAGCGGCTTTTAGGGATGGCGGCTATGAAGTAGTTTGGTTTTGCCATCCAGCTGCAATGTTTCCTTTACTTGACAAAGTTTCTTTACTATCCAGCTTGCGGTGATGGGGGCATTGAAGAATTCTCACTTTTCTCATTTCATATATACTTCGTGCATCTATTTGACCAATAAAGATTCTTGCATTGTGCTGATGTGCCTTGCTATTTTTCCCATAGCAGCGAGGTTCCAAAGTTCCAAGTTCCCAACCCTAAGGCCAACTTCTTTTTTAGGCCTACAAACCCTTTACCCAATTTACATTCCCTAAAGTTCTAGTATCAGTATCACCATGCCAAAGATATGACCTGCAAACTGTGTTGATCTGATTCAAAATTCTCTTTGAGAGGATGACTTTTTGGCACCAGTAGTTTGAAATGCTCATGAGGATGGAGTTGACCAGTTATAGACGGGGGATATAGGAGAGATTCTTTGCATACCAGGAGTGGATCCTAGCCGTCATTTTATCAACCAGGTACTCGCAATCAACAACTGTGTAACGCTTGGAGGTGAGAGGCATACCAAGGTATTTGACGGGTAGACTTTCAAAGGTGAAGTCCAATGTGCTAGAGGCGTAGACTCTAAATTCAGTACTGACCCCTGCAAGGTAAATCCCTAATTTTGCATTGTTAGCACAAAGCCCTGAGCATGAACTTTTAATTATTTATTAAATGCGAAAAAATTATTTTTCTAAACACGTATTTAATCACATTCTAAAAATAAAATTAATATGTAGAAATAATAGATTTTCATGCTTTAATCAATATCAATGTTGGAGGGTAACAAATTGTAATAACAATAGTTTTTTTGGATTTAATAAACTATGTTATTGACTTTAGTTATAGAAGTATACTAGATAGTTCTCGTACGATGCACAGCTTTATTAAATTTTTTGACATATTATATTATTTAAGAAATTAAAATTTTAAAAAATTAAGCATTACATTTGAGTAACCAATGAAATAAATAACCAAAAAACAATACTAATAAAAGTATATTATGTTTTAACCATCTCAAAATATCCAATACACTAAATAATACTCATGAATAAAATTAAAAAGATTTTATAAATAATTGAAAATTTTAAAATAAAATACTTATATGATTTTCTAATACATTAAATGATATGACCTAAAAAGCATAAAATTAATCAATATAAATAATATTATAGTCATACTTAAAAAGTTATAAAGTCAAAAATATAAATATTAGTCTTAATAACAATGATATCATCATTGAGTTTTAGATTGAAAACTTTTGTTGAGGTTGTGACGATATTGTCAGTAGTGTTTTGTTTTGTTTTAATAACAGATTATAGATAGATAATTAGACGTGACCGGCATTCCGATTGCTCCGATTTGGTATCATGTCTGTGGCTCACTCTTTAATCAAGAAAGCTTACTTATGTTAACATAATTTTGTAATTAATATTTATGTAAATTGTCAAAAGATAAGGTGAGGCAGGGTCATGTGGTCACAACCTGCTAATGTTTAATTCTTATTTTGATCATAATATAAATAATAATTATTATTCCATTTGGAGATCAATGATGAGATATAATTTGGCCTAGTCAAAATACCACAAATTATTTAGATATTATTATTATTATTATTATTATTATTATTATTATTATTATTATTATTATTATTATATATGTAAATATGTAATGAAGAAGCATGAAATCGTATGAGTAGGTCCTCAAATCACCAGACCATTTTTAAATGTCACGTTCTGATTTAGCTTTTAAATACAACCTAAAGTTAATATTAAATGTGTGTTTAATTATTGGTATTAAATATTGCTAAATTTATATAATGTATGATGTCATTGTTATGATAATAAAAAATTGATCATAAAGACGATTTACTTCACAAATTTTCATTACCATTTTATATATACCTCCTTTTCAAATTAAATTATAATTCATTGGTATTTGTGAATAAAATGAGATTATTGAAATAGAACAATATAACCATTGAGCTTTTTATTTATTAAAGGGTATGCTGAGGAAAGCAGGAGGGATGTGAGAATCAAACTTAGCATCTAACCTCGAAATTAATATCTACTTTCCAATTTAGATAAGATATGATTCTCAAAATAACCATTAAACTAGTCAAATGATTTTATTCACCAAAATTATTTATACTAAATTTTCATCATCATACGCAACTTTTAATAGTAATTACGAAACTAATCATAGCATTAATCATTTGCTCGTTGATATTAAATTATGGGAATAAGAATGAAGTTTAGGCCGATAAACTTTTTTTGAAATGTTTTTATACTATTTTATCAAAATTATTAGTGTCTCTAAATATCATCTTTTCACATAGTAGTAAATAGCAAAAAAATTTGTTAAAAGATGACCAAAGTAGAATAAGTAGGATCATAAACATTATCAAATGATTTTTTTAATAAGGGAAAATTATAAAAAAAATATCTATTCTATACCACCTTTCAATTTGCAAAAAAATACCTATTCTAACTTTTTTTTTTGCGAAAAACTATCTTATATAACCCATACGTATGCAAAACACTACCAGGCAACAAAATCCGTTTGTTGACCGTCATGTTTTAGTTTGACCAAACACGTTTCTTGCAAGTGATATTACTAATTGCACTTAAGTGACGATTATTCTGCTCTCCATAGCTTATTCCTTCCATTCTCTTTGCTTCTCATTGTTCATAGAGTTAACCTATGCCTACAAAAATTATTCAAAGTGAAGATATAGCATTTACTCCTCTAATTTACCGATAGGTTAATTGTTCCTCATTGATTGCATTATACCAACAGCCTATAATTTCTCTGCTCTCTACTGCATGTAGTTGCATAATAATATGCTTCTCACAGTTTCTTACTCCTCGAAATTCTCTGATTTTATCACTTTAATCATATAACAAGTAATATTTAGCACAATTTATTCTTTACTATGTTCATGATGGCTAAAAAGAGGAGAGTGGTGAAGAGAATTACAATTGATTTCAAATGAGTAACTAAACAAGGGTATTTTTTTTATGACATTTCCTTATTGTTTTTTAGAGTTTAATTAGGAAATTGGAGGGAAAATAGAGGGAAAAATTAAGAAATTGGAGGGAAAATAGGAGAAACAACGGAGGAAAGGGTACATGTAATGAAGTCTCAATGCTCAACTTGACGATCAACTGACAATTTCTGTTAAGTGATAGTCTTTTGCAAACAAAAATATCACATAAGATAATTTTTTGAAAAAAATTAGATTAGGTAATTTTTTACAAAAGGTGTCGTGCCGTAGAATATGTAGTTTTTTTGTAAATTTTCTTTTTAATAAAACTAAAATTACATAAAATTTTATTACAATATAATTTCTATCATTTAACAGAACAATGCAAGCAGACATAACGTAATATGTTGTGAGTTGTGAATGATTAATTAACATTATTTGTTATTGTAGCCATGCTGTATGTTACTTGGGTCCGCAACAATGGTGACCCAAAATCTATTCAGTCAGGTCTAAACAATGTTCTTTTGTTACTCACTATTTTCCTAACACCTCGGCTTCTTCCGCTAATTCTTGTCTTATATGATTCATGTCCTTATCATAATTCATATAGAAGGTTACAAGTATTTATTCAATTTGATGTTTCTCGCATGAATAATGGAGCTTACAATAATAATTGTCATGAAATTTTTATTGTAACTTGGGAGTTGGGACTTATGGCTGCTGACTTGAGTTATTCTTAACTTATATTTATAGAATTTTCTTAATTACTTTTATATTTATGGTAATTATCCAAAAACAATCAAGAAACAGTAAAGAAATCATCATCATCATCGTACCCAGTGTATCCCGCTCAAAAAATCCCATAAAAGATGATACGGCCAAAGAATCTCTCGATTCTAGAAAGATACTTAAAGAAATAATAAAGAAGAAAAGAACAATTATAAAAACATCAAGAAATTAATGTGATTCACTATCAATGAAATAACTACCTCCACCAGGCACCAAATTATCACTATGAAATTACAGAAACAAGAGGAAACAAAGAAACTCTCAATTTTTGTGGCTCTTTAATTGAATCCTCTATTTTTCTCTTCTGTTTTTCGACCTAACCCTAAACCTAAGGAATGTGGGGTTTATATAGTAACCCTCATTTACAAAGATAATTAGGTTTAAAGAAAACAAGAAAACGGATTAAAGACGCATAATCACCGCACGCCGAAGAATGCAACAACTCGTCTCTTTTGATTGGAGAAAAAAAGAATACTCGTCCTCAATTATTAAAACTCACTTCAACATCAGAAAGGAACAGACAACTCATCGATTTCACCATTCCCAGAAGCAACCAATTGTCTGAAAAATGCCCAGGCATTAGAAAGGGAGCGATGACTCATCGTTAGAAGCGACGACTCGTTGCTAGTCTATGGAACTCACCCACTTCTCTTGTCTTTTCCCATGTATCAAACTTAATTCAAGTCACCAAAATATTAGTACTCTCCTCCTTGACACAAACTCATGTTCAGCAATGAATCCATCAAACTCCATAGTGAAACTACCATTTCCAACCTCTGTCAATGCTCAGCAAATCATAAACCAAGCTTCGAAAGAAGTCTAAGAAATGTTTAAACTTATTGAACAAAATAGACTTAAAGACATTTGTTGTGTTGTCAGCAATCCCAATTTTCTTTTACATTACAATAATATTTAAATTTTAGAATATAAATAATTAATTATAAAAGATAGTAACAATGCAAGGGCCGGTCTTAGGGGTAGACAAGAAGTGTCACCGCTAAGGCCCAATAAATATAGGGGCCCAAATGTAAATCTGTATTTTGGCTGAGTAATAAAAAAAAAAGTTAATCTAGCAATATACAACATACAACACGAAATTAGCAAAGGAAAAGTGAAATAAATGGAAAGTTAGGTTGACTTTTGCCTTTTTGTATTCCCACTTCCCATTTCTTTCTACATTTAATCATTTTCTTTGTGAATCTGAAAAATACTTCTATGGAAAGGCCAAAGGATTGCATTTTTCGAAGGAGAAAATTATGGTATTGGAAGAAGCTTCTACATTCAACATCACTCTTCATAATTCGAATAATTTTGATTTTCTACAACTGCAATTTTTGAGTAAATTCGTCAATTATTTGGGTTTTAATTTCAACAATCATTTGGGTTTAAATTTCTACATTTTGTGGGTATAAATTTTGAATTTTCGATTTGATTGTTTCACTGTTTGTGTTCTTGCGTTTAATTTTATGGGTTTAATTTCTATAATTTGGTCTAATTAGTTCATCTTTAATTTCATGCGTTTCATTTTCTGGGTTTAATTAATTAATTTCTTCAATTCTATGGGTATAGTTTTCGATTTCATTTGTAGGGTTCTTGTGTTTAGTTTTAGGGATTTAATTTTTTGGGCTTAATTTTTTAGGTTTAATTTTCTACGATTTGGTCTAATTATTTGGGTTTTTTTTTCATCATGTTTCTCCGGTTTTGTTGGGTATTGTCTAGTTCTTAGTTTATTCTAATTTAGTCTAATTTGTCTAGTCTTAGTTCTTTACTTTTCTTCGCTATTTATATTTTGAAGTCGTTTTATATGAGACCGTCTCGTCATGAGACGAGTTTATATAAATAAGCCCAATTTTCTAAGTAATCACTTTAAAATTATATATGATCACTTTAAGATTACAAGTGATAACTTTAAGACTATAAGATGTTAATCACTTTAAAATAAATGTAATTTAGGCCAATCCAATTAAAATGATCTTACTATGAGATCGTGTCACGGGAGAATTTGTATTTACATTTTGGTTTCTTAGTTTATAATTTTAATTTGTCTGGTTCTAAACTTCTATGTTCATAGCAAACACTTTTTTGTGATTTTCTTAAGACAATAATAATATTTTATAAATACATTATATACTACATTTTCTATATTTTTCTTCTGAAATTTATATTTTAGAAATATAATAAAGGGGCCCAATTTTTTTTTTTTTTTTGCCTAAGCCCAACCCCAACACAATATAAGGAAGCACTGTCCAATGCAAAATATAATATCAAATATTATAAACATACAAATATGTAATATCAAATAATAAAATAAAATACATGTAATTAACAAAATTGAAGCATAAATAACTAATAATATTAATCAAATTAATAAAATAAGTAATAACTTAATTAAATAAATCAACTATTTAAATAACTAAATTAAAATGATATTATATAAAATAATTTATGTACAATAAATAAAATTCAAAGCACTCACCACTTAATTTATATTAGCCATATTAATAAAATTAAGTGTCAACTAAATTAATAAATTAATTTAAATTAACCACTTTATAATTTCTTATTTAATTAAAATTAACTTAATTTGAATTAACTTTAAATAAAAGTGGTTAATTTCTTATTTAATTAATTTAATTTAATTTAATAAGAAATTAACCACTTTTATTATTTCATTAATTATAAATTAAATGTGGAAATAAATCCATAACTGATTTATAATTAAAAAATTTCTAATTGGATTAAATAAAACGTAAAAAATAAAAAAAAATAATAATGAAAACCCTGACGGTTCATTATGCCTTTCTTCATTCTCCTTCTAAATTTACAATTCAAAATGAGGCGTGCTTTTGATTTCTTGTTTTGGGAATTGGTGTTTTAGCCGCCTAATTTGTTCAATTCTTCTATAAGTGTGATTCTTTTTTTTTTTTTTGAGTATTAGTGTTACCATTAATTGATATTTTGGTCGATTAGTTATTATTCGACGCGTTCAAGGTAATTTGTCTTCTCCTTTTCTTTTACTATGGCAATATATTTTCTACGTGACACATAAATACCTCGTGTGATAGCTTCAATCACGTCCTTACAATGTTGAAGCTGCTTATGGTCAACATTTTAATGACATTTTGTCTGGAATACCGAAAGTACAATGGTAATATTTTCTTGATTGGCTTGGTCACTCGTCAACAAGCGATTCTCGCAATCATTTGAATGGTAGTACTTCTTGTTGGCTTATTGATTCGGGTGCATCCCATCATGTTACTAGTACTTTTGATTTATTGAGCAATATTCATACGATTACCAATTGTCCGATTGGGCTACCAGATGGTAAACAGGTTGTCTCCACCATGAAGGGTGATGTGAAACTGTGTTCAGATATTGTTCTACGAAATGTGTTGTATGTCCCAGATCTATAATGCAGTTTGATTTCTATTACCCAATTGCCTGATGATATGAGTTGTGTTTTGCTTTTCAATAAAACATCTTTTGTTATACAGGATCTACACTTGAGGACTTTGATTGGAGTGGGTGAACGAATAGACGGACTGTACTATTTTCATGAGTTTCCTAGTATTGGTGCATTGAATATCGATGGGGTATCTTCTTCTGATTTATGGCATCAACGTCTTGGTCATCATTCATATAAAGTTATGAGGTCACTTCCCTTTTTGGTTAAATCTTGTAGATTTTCTAGCAAAGCTTGTGATATATGTCATCAAGCAAAACAAACAAGAGATAAATTTCCTATTAGTGACAGTAAGGCAACAAAGTGTTTTGAAATTATACATTGTGATTTATGGGGGAAGTATCATACTCCCTTCTCTTGTGGTGCTACTTATTTTCTTACTTTGGTTGATGATTATTCAAGAGCGGTGTGGGTGTATCTCCTATTTCACAAAACCGAGGTTTATAAGATGTTTAGTTCTTTTTTTTCCATGACTGAGCGACAATTTGATGCTAAAGTTAAAGTGGTGCGAAGTGATAATGGCACAGAGTTCAATTGCATGAGAGATTATTTTCAGCATAATGACATTTTGTTTCAAACTTCTTGTGTTTATACACCTCAACAGAATGGGATAAGTTGAACGTAAACATCGTCACATTTTGAATGTAGCTCGAGCTTTACGATTTCAGGCTAATTTACCTTTATCTTTTTGTGGTAATTGTGTCTTAGCTGCTAGTTATATAATTACTCGCACACCTTCTCCTTTAGTTGACAATAAAAGTCCTTATGAGGTTTTGTTTAATACTCCTCCATCCTATGATACACTTCGTGTCTTTGGGTGTTTGTGCTATACACATAACATCAAATCCAAGAGGGATAAGTTTATGAGTCGGAGTAGAGAATGCATATTTGTTGGTTATCCGCAGGGGAAGAAAGGGTGGAAATTATATGATCTTGAAACATGTGAATACTTTGTGTTTAGGGATGTGAAGTTTATGAAACCGATTTTCCTTTTGCTCATAATACTCCTTCCACCTCATCCTCTCTAACGAATATTGTTGCACCTAATTTTGATTATATTGATGATTCTTTTGATGACCTTCTTGGTCTTGGTGCAAGTAGGAATGACGATGTTATTAATGGTGAGGTTCTTCATGAGAGGGTTGTTACTACTAATCCCACAAGTAGTGAGGGGGAAGTGTCTACGAACAACGAAGAAGTTCAGCTTACAAGCATTGTTAGCCAAAGTGGTATGAGTTTGCGGCTAATGCTCATGGTAATAATGTGGCCTCCAGTATTGGGCCTTATAGTTCCTTAAGGGAAGAGGTTGTGGCCACTCCCACTACTCTAGACGATGATCAAAGATGGAAAGCCAAGCACATAAGTTATCAATCTACAAAGTTACGTGGTTTTGTTACTAATACACTTCAAAAAGTGGACTGAAATAGGGGTGGAAACCTTCAATGCAATGTAGTCTTCAAGGCAGACCTTCAAATTCTGACAATCACACCGTCAAAGGACCCCAAAACAATCACCCACAGTGAGTTCTTGATCACAAACAGAACACACTGTGACTTGTTTCTTAAATTGACTGACTTAAAATTTTAACACTCCAAAACAATCAATTCCCTTATTATAACCAAGGACTACTCTCAGTTATACAAAGTTTATAATCTTGCACTACTCAAGACTCATGAATGTTCATACACACTTAAGGAAGATAAAGGAAAAATGCATCCAATGTTATTAAATCTGAAAACTGAAATCTAAGTTTTTACATGGCTTGGACTCCTATTTATAGACTTATGAATGAGGAGAAAAAGCCTTAGGACTCTTAGGAATTTAGACAACAAGAAATTACAGCTAAAAACATCCACGTGCAAAACATTTGCACACTTAAAAACATAACAGACAACTAAAATACTCTACAATGCTTTCAGACTAAAACAGGTGACTGGATGACCTTGGGCTCCCTTTCTTGATGACTTCCTATGATTGGCAGTGGATACTTAGGGTCTTGATGGAGAGATCCTTGTATGAAGATTCCATTTCTACCCTTTATTCCTCCTAGGATATGTGTATCAGTCTGGACAACTCACGAAAGGTGGGCTGGTCAGCTGTTTTCAGGTACAGCCAGCTGTCAGTTCATCTGGCAACTGAGTGACCTTTAACCCCTTTTCTTGGTGTCTTCTTGTGATTTTCAGAAGGCATTTAGGGTCTTGATAGAAAGGCCCATGTAGTGAGATTCCGTTTCTGTCTTCCATGTCCTTCAAGATACAAGGGTTAGCTCTGGACAGTCCTTGCAAGGTCACCTGGTCAGAGGTTTTCAGGGGTTGTCTGGTTGCATTGTTTCTGTTTTCTGTTGTTGCTGTAATTGTTGCAGCATTTGTTATTTCTTCTTCCTCTGCTTTCCTTCCTTCTTCATGGGGCTCTGTAGATTCCTCAATTGATTTACGCACAATTTGTTCATTTCCCCCTTCTTTTGAAAGAATTGTCCACAATTCAGCATCCCCTAAGTAAGGAGTTAGATCCCCAATGTTGAAGGTGGAAAAGATGCCAAATTACTCTGGTAAAACCATCTTGAATGCATTATCCCTATACTTATCAATGATTTGGAATGGTCCTATGGCTTCTAGCATTAATTTATTCTTACTGAGTTGAGGAAACCTTTCTTTCTTGAGATGAATCCATGCAAAGTCACCAATTTGTAGCTGTTTGTTACCCTTCAACCCTCTATTAGCTTTGTGTTGGTATCTAGCATTGGCCTTTACTATATTCTCATGTACTTGCTTGTAAATTTTCAGCAGGTCCTCAGCTAGATCATGAGCATTGGAGTTAAACATGTCATTAATAGGAAGATCAATTAGTGTAAAAGGTAATAAAGGATTCCTTCCATACACACTCAAAGGTGAGTATCTAGTGCTACAACTAGGAATTCTGTTGTAGGCAAACTCTGCATGGCATAACTTTAAGTCCCAGTCCCTAAGATTCTTACTAACAAGTGATCTTAGTAAAGACCCTAAGGTCTTAATTTGTCACCTCAGTTTGCTCATCTGTTTGTGGGTGGTGAAATGTGCTGAAACAAAGTTTGGTGCCAAGCAGTCTCCACAGGGTGTTCCAAGCAGTCACCTAACAACCTCTGCAAAGTATAACCTAGCTGTGCTCTGTGCATCCTCCACCTTAGTGCATGCTATGAAATGTGCCATTTTTGAAAGCCTATCCACCACTATCATGATGGCATCCTTACCCCTCCTAGTCCTAGGTAATGCTACAATGAAGTCCATGCTCAAGTGTTCCCATGGCTTATGTGCAACAGGTAAGGGCTTATATTCACCTCTGTGAAAGACTAGTTTAGCCTTGATACGTACCTCACATCTTAACCCATACTTGCCTACAGTGCCTAACATCTTAGGTCAAAAGAAATTTTGTGATAATTGATCAAGTGTCTTTTGTATCCTAAAATGACCAGCAAGACTCCCCTCATGAGACTCCTTTACTAGCAACAACGTCAAAGGTAATCTTGGTATGCACATCCTATTGTTGTTAAACAAAAAACCTTGCTGAACACAGTATGTGCCATAAGGCACATTCAAACAACTAAGGTAGATTTCCTTAAAGTCCTCATCAGTAGGGTAGTATTCTTTGATCATTTCAAAACCTAAGATCTTGGATTCTAACAAGGCTAGTAAATGTTGTTTCCGGCTTAATGCATCAGCTACTATGTTGGTCTTCCCAGTTTTGTGTTTAGCCACAAAATCAAAGGTTTGTAGAAACTCTACCCACCTAGCATGCCTAGGACTTAGCTTCTTCTGTACATTAATGTACTTTAGTGATTCATGGTCAGTGTGTAAGACAAAAGGCTGAACTCTCAAGTAATGGGACCAATGTTCAAGGGCTCTAACCAATGCATAGAACTCCTTATCATAAGTGAAGTAATTCTTCCTACTTTGATTCAATTTCTCACTAAAATAGGCTATAGGTCTCCCTTCTTGTATTAATACAGCCCCTATGCCAGTCCCACTTGCATCACACTCCACTTCAAAAGGTAAATTAAAGTCAGGAAGCCTAAGGATAGTTGCTTGACATATGGCTAACTTGATTTCTTCAAAAGCCTTTTGTGCCTCAAGTGTCCAACAAAAAACTCCCTTCTTGGTGCACTCTGTGATGAGGCTCATGACACTAGTAAAGTTTTTGATGAATCTTCTATAGAAAGAAGCCAAACCATGAAATGACCTGACTTGAGTGATGGTGCTAGTGTAGGCCACTCCCTAATGGCTTCTACTTTGGCTTGATCTGGTCTAATACCCTCCTTTCCTACTATGAACCCTAGGAAGTTCACTTCTGTCATCAAGAATTGGCATTTCTCAAGTTTAGCATAAAGCTTTTGTTCTCTAAGTCTCTCCAACAGTTACCTAAGGTGACCTAGGTATTCTTGCAATCCTATGCTATAGACTAGTATATCATCCAAATAAACTACCACAAATTTTCCTAAGAAGGGCCTAAGAACCTCAGTCATCAGCCTCATAAATGTGCTAGGTGCCCCAGTGAGTCCAAATGGCATAACCATCCACTCATATAGTCCATAATTGGTCTTAAAAGCAGTTTTCCTTTCATCCCCAGCTCTCATTCTGATCTGGTGATATCCACTCCTTAAGTCCAACTTGCTAAACCACTGTGCACCTGATAGCTCATCCATGATGTCATCTATCCTAGGGATTGGGAACCTATACTTGACAGTGATGTTATTTATACTCCTACTGTCAACACACATCCTCCAAGTCTCATCCTTCTTAGGAACTAACAAGGTAGGCACAGCACAAGGGCTGAGGCTCTCCCTCACAAACCCCTTATCTAAAAGCTCCTTCACTTGTCTCTGCAGCTCTTCAGCTTCCTTAGAATTGGTCCTATATTCTGGCTTATTGGGAAACACAGCTCCTGGTATTAAGTCAATCTGGTGCTCCATACCTCTAATAGGTGGTAAGCCTAAAGGTAACTCATCAGGAAAGACATCTAAGAACTCCTCAATAATAGGTTTAGTTTCCTTGGGCAACTCAGTCTCTCCTAGCTCAACTTCCTTAGTGAATAGGATCCAACAACATCCTGCTTGTCTCAACTCTCTTACACATCTCTTCCTACTTATAAGGTCCCAGGTTGCTTGGTTTTTGGAGGAGGTATAGCTTTGTGAGGGGTAAAGGTATTAAATCCTTCAATTTGCTCTCATGCCTCAAAGTATAGATGTTTGTGCAGCCATCATGTTTCACCCTCCTGTCATACTGCCATGATCTACCCAGTAAGATGTGGCAGGCACTCATGTCCAAAACATCACAGAGAATTTGGTCCTAATATGAGCCTATGGTTAATGTGATCAAGCATTGTTTACCAATTGCTCCTCTAGCCTTGTTATCTCGCTATTTCAACTTGCAAGGGTGAGGGTGTGCCTGTGTTTTTAACTTAAGTTCTTGTACCAAATCTTGACTAACACAATTGGTTTCACTACCCCCATCTATGATTAAGTCACAAAGTTTATCACCAACTCTACACTTAGTTTGGAAAATATTTTCCCTCTGATCAAATTTCCTTCCCTTATGGGTGGTGTGAAAACTCCTCCTAATCACCAAGGTTCTATGTCTCTCTTCTTCAGAGTATAAAGGCTCCCTGTCAGACTCAGAATCAGATACATACGGTATGACTACCCCTAATTCCCTTTGTATATATGTGCCATCTGGGTCATCCTCACTAGTGATGGTGCCCCTCTCTTCCTCCCTGCCATTGACACTAACTAAGATGGTCTTAGGCCTATCTCTGCTTCTGATTTCTTCCCATTCAACTACGGTGAAGGCTCTATTGTTAGGGAAATTAACTTTGAAGTGTCCATGACCATGACACTTAAAGCAGACAACATCTTTAATTGGGGTCACACTCTTTCCCTTGGGTTCACTAGTGTTGGTTTTACAAGATGAACCAGTATTGCTCACATTCCTCGCATTCATGGGTTGGATGCTCCTAGTCATGGACTGTCCAGTGGTTTGTGTTACTCTTTTCTTAGAGTATTGCTCTAGTAGCAGGGCTTGTTCCCCAGCTAAGGCTACAGTCAGGTGAGGTACAGTGGTGAGCTTCAACCTAAGGTCTTCCCTCAGCCCTCCTAAGAACTTACCTACCCTCATATCCTCAGATTCCCTGATATCACAAAGTACAGATAACCTTTCCCACTCTTGAATGTACTGTGCTACTGATTTGTTGCCTTGAGTAAGAGTATTCCATTGCATAGACAGCTGTTGGGTGTAATTACTAGGCACATATTTCCTCCTAAGTTTCTTTTTTAGTTCATCCCATGAGTCAATCTTCCCTTTTTCCCTCTCTAACCCTCCGCCTCTGAATTCCCTCCAACTAAGTTGCAGCCAGCTTTGTGAGTTTTACCTTGGCCATCTTAAACTGCTTATCCTCTGGGGTGTGTCTATACTCAAAATAATTCTCAATACTAGACTCCCAATCAATGTATTCCTTTGGGTTCAAGGACTGACCAGTAAACTCAGCCATATCCACTCTCAAACTCCTATCATCATTGGTTCTGTTCTGAGGTGCTCTATCCTGATTCAAAAGGCCTAAGGCAGCCAGTCATGGCTTCTAGGGTCTCTTCAATCAAAATTCTCCTATCCTCAGAATTCATATTGAAACTTACAAAAAGAAAATCCACACAAATGTACAGAAGGTTTTAAGAGTAATGAAATACCACTTGTTCTCTGAAAATTCAGAATCTTGAAATTTCAAGATTTTGTTCTGCAGGATGAAAACCGTGTGCACAAAATTTTTTCTACAGTGTAAAATTGATTTGCAATGTATAGAAATTAAGATTTAGATGTAAACCTTCAATTCTCCAGATAATTTTGATAATGGCCACGCTTCTACAAAGAATTATGATAGAAAACTCTTACCAAACACATGCAGGATCAATTCTGATGGTTCTTGGCTTTTCTTGATTTTTCGTTCACAACAATCTGTTGCTCTGATACCAATTTATACTAAAATTGGGGTGGAAACCTTAAATGCAATGTAGTCTTCAAAGCAGGCTTCAAGTTCTAACAATCACACCGTCAAAGGACCCCAAAACAATCACCCACAAAGAGTTCTTGATCACAATCAGAACACACTATGACTTATTTCTTGAATTGACTGACTTGGAATTTTAACACTCCAAAGCAATCAATTCCCTTATTATAACCAAGGACTACTCTCAGTTATACAAAGTTTATAATCTTGCACTACTCAAGACTCATGAATGTTCATACACACTCAAGGAAGACAAAGGAAAAATGCATCCAATGTTATTAAATCTAAAAACTGAAATATAAGTTTTTACATGGCTTGGACTCCTATTTATAAACTTATGAATGAGGAGAAAAAGCCTTAGGACTCTTAGGAATTTAGACAAAAAGAAATAACAGCTAAAAACATCCATGTGCAAAGCATGTGCACACTTAAAAACATAACAGACAACTAAAATACTCTACAATGCTTTCAGACTAAAACTGGTGACTGGATGACCTTAGGCTCCCTTTCTTGATGACTTCCCATGCTTGGCAGTGGATACTTAGGGTTTTGATGGAGATATCCTTGTATGAAGATTCCATTTCTACCCTTTATTCCTCCTAGTATATGTGTATCAGTCTGGACAACTCACGAAAGGTGGGCTGGTCAGCTGTTTTCAGGTACAGGCAGCTGTCAGTTCATCTGGCAAATGAGTGACCTTTAACCCCTTTTCTTGGTGTCTTCTTGTGATTTTCAGGAGGCATTTAGGGTCTTGATAGAAAGGCCCATGTAGTGAGATTTCGTTTCTGTCTTGCATGTCCTTCAAGATATAAGGGTTAGCTCTGGACAGTCCTTGCAAGGTCACCTGGTCAGAGGTTTTCAAGGGTTGTTTGTTTGTATTGTTTCTGTTTTCTGTTGTTGCTGTAATTGTTGCAGCATTTGTTATTTCTTCTTCCTCTGCTTTCCTTCCTTCTTCATGGGGCTCTTTAGATTCCTCAATTGATTTACACTCAATTGGTTCAAAAAGTCAGTCCGTCTTTCTCTCCTCCGTCATCTACTTGCTCTCGGACCTCAGGTACTTCTTATTTTATAGCACATTTTGTTAATTGTGATAGATTTTCTTTGGGGCACCAAAATTTTCTTGCAACTATTACCGCAGCCTCAGATTCTAAATCCTTTGAGGCAGCCATGAAAGACCCCGGTTGACAAGAAGCTATATTAGAAAACAATGGTACTTAGCGTGTGACAAATCTTCCTCCTGGGAAGAAAGCTCTTGGTTGTCGATGGGTCCATAAAATTAAATACAACTCAGATGGTAGAGTGGAGCGCCGTAAGGCTCGATTGGTTGTATTTAGGAATCACCAGATTAAAGGGATTGATTACTCAAATACTTTTGCGCTGATGGCGAAAATGACTACACTTCATGTTTTTCTAACTGTAGCTGCTGCTAAAAATTGGGAGTTGCACCAAATGGATGTCCACAATGCTTTCCTACATGGAGATTTGTTTGAAGAGGTGTATATGAAAATGCCACTTGGTTTTCACGTTGCTCAGCCTGGTAATGTATGTCGGTTGCAGAAATCTCTTTATGACTTGAAACAAGCACTCAAATGTTGATTTGCTAAGTTGGCTACTTCTCTTCGAAATTATGGTTTCTGGCAATCTTATTCAGATTATTCTCTTTTCACTTATCGGAAAGGTCGTGTTCAACTTAATATTCTCATTTATATTGATGAAGGATATTTATTTGTGTTCATGCTTTCATATGAAGGATCTTGGTGTACTTAAATATTTTTTAGGTATTAAAGTGGCCAGAAATTCAGAGGGTATTTATTTGTGTCAAAGGAAGTATGCTCTTGATATCATTGCTTAATCGGGTAATCTTGGCTCGAAACCCAATTTTTTTCCTATGGAGCAAAATTATAAGTTGCAACTTCTACTAGTCCTCTTCTTTATAATGTTGAGCAGTATCGCAGGTTAGTTGGTCGAGTCATCTATCTGTCTTTTACTAGATTTGATTTGGCTTATGTTGTAAATATTCTTAATTTATTTATTGGTGCTTCACGTCGTGATCATTGGGATGCTCCTATTTGAGTAGTTCAATATCTTAAAGGATCACCTGGTTAAGGCATTATTCTTCGCTTCGATTGTGATCTATCTTTAAGTGGATGGTGTGATTCCGATTGGGCTAGTTGTTCTCTTACTCGCCTTTCATTATCTGGTTGGCTAGTTTTTCTTGGACATTCTCCCATTTTGTGGAAAACCAAAAAGCAAGTTACAGTCTCTAGATCATCAGCTGAAGCAGAGTATAGATCCATGGTTGTTGTGACTTGTGAACTTAAGTGGCTCAAAGATTTAATTCGTAGTTTGGGGGTGCATCACCCCGAAAGCGATGTCTTTGTTTTGTGATAGTCAATCTGCTCTCCACATTGCTTAAAATCTCGTGTTTCATGAACGCACCAAACATATTGAAATCGATTGTCACTTTGTGCGAGATGCCATTCAGGATAGTACCATTAGTCCTTCTCATGTTCCTTCTACTACACAACTAGCTGATATTTTCACTAAGGCTTTGGGCCAAGCTCAGTTTTCTTTTCTTCTTCGCAAGTTGGACATTTGTGATTTGCATGCTCCAACTTGAGAGGGTTTGTTAGGGATTATTATGTATTTGGGCTTATTATATATAATATCGTGGGCTTTATGCATTAGGGTTTCATTCCAAACTTTTATATATACCTTACTTAATCAGTAATAATAGGACAAGAATTTTGGTTCCCTTACATTAAATGATAATATTATGTGTCAGATACAAGGGCAAAACACTTAATAATCATGTAACTAAAGTTTAAAATAAATTGATTTTGAAATTTCATAAATTTCCCGAATTAAATCAAATTGGGGAAGAATTTAGGGTTTGTATTTTCAAAAAGAATTCAGTATGTGTGTTCAAATTACTAATCCAATTTACAATCAAATTGTTGGGCAATGCGACTCAACCATAGAGAAACCAATTTCTAAACTCAATTCACTTCAAAAAAATCTTTTTTTGAAGAAGATTTTCGAAATTTGGTTGATTAGGGGTGTCGTTTGTTTTTTTATTTTTTTGTTTTACTTTCAAAATAACAATATAATAAAATAATTTCATTATTATTGCTATATTTTCATGAATTACATTGTGCATCTAATAGAGCAAAATAATCCAATTCATTATTTTAAGTATCTATATACAAAAAGTGTTGAATTTCAATAATTACAATCAAATTTAATTATATACTTTTAATCCAAAATTATTAAAATTATATTTAAATCAAGCAATTTTAATCCATATTTTAACCTCCTTTATTTGAATCAAAATAATAAACTTTATCATAATCATAATATAATAATGCAAGAGACTAATTGATACCACTTTAGGATCATAAATGCATAAAGTCGAATTGCAAGAAACTATTTCTTATAACATCTAAACAGGATCGCATGCAAATCATAATATGAATTATCAAATGTAGTTAAATATCATACCCGTGATGCTTGAATTTCACGTTATATGTAATCGTGTATGAAATACCAAAATGGAGATAATAGAATGTCAAATGTCGTTCCTCTAATGTCAGTTCACAATCATCCAACAAATCACCACACATGCTAGTGCGTAATAAGAAAATCCTTTTTTTCTCATTATATTTTAGGTGGAAAGTATGAGTATGTAAAGAATATTAGAAATGATAGAGCTTATGTAAAAGATGAACAAAGTTCATCTATTTATACACAATATATTAATCATGATGAATAAAGTTTTGTTTTAATTCCCAATTAAAACACACAATTAACTCTTCACATTTAAATGTTACAAGTAACACTTATGATAATTAAGTACATGCTTTAATTCAAAATTAAGCATATAATCAATCCATGTATAACTCTTTATACTTAAGTATCCAATAAACTTCTTATGTTCTTGATGTAAACATATATCCGATGGAATACTTATATGTGTGACCTCATAGAAGTCGATTGTAATAGTGGTAAACTAATCATATTAGATACAAATCATAGTTCTAGCAAAACACTATGACCTTCTAAATTAATCGAATGTATTATATCTACATAACTCATCCTATTTATATACATAAATTACACTTGATCATAGGACACTAATTAACATCTCTTATTATCCACTCTTAAGTTCTAAAAGTAAGGGCAGTTTTAAAATTTTTTAAGTGTGAATAGAATAAGTCTTGTTTAATTAAAATAGTAAAGTAAAAGTTTCAATGTATAATGATTAGAGGTGTTCATTCGGGTGATCGGGTCGGTTTCGGACGGGTGTCATTCGATTCGGTTATATTTCGGATATGTTATTTTTCGGCTGTATGTTACAACGGGTCACACTCGGGTCGAGTCGGTTAGTCACGGTTCGGTTGGAGATTAGTTATTCAAGCTATCGGTTTAGCATCGGTTCGGTGTCGGTTGAAGTTCGTGTCGAGTGTCAATCGGTTACTAATTAGTTCGGTTTTGTCGGGTACAGATTGGGTTCGGGTTTTTTTTAACAGAATTCGGCTACGTAGTATTAATTACTATTGATTGAATCAATATCAGTCATTTTTTAATTGATGACAAGATTTTCTTTACTTAAAGCAAATTAGTTAAAATGCAAATCAATTAGTAATCATTATTACTTTGTTACTTTTACTTGTTTGATCGGAAATTAAAATTATAATGTTCTATCAATTTTCATCTAATTCGATTAAAAGTAGTTAAATAAACATTGACCATTGATTATTAACTCTAAACATATTAAACTATGTATTTATAAAATTTAATTTATTAAAATATCTAACACTTTATTAGATTAACTAATAAGATGATTGAATATGAGTCTATCATACTTCTATGTTAAAAATTGGTTCAGGTTTACAGCAGTTCGATCTAAAATTCGTTCGGGTTAAGTCGGTTTTAGCCGGATAAAATTCGGTTTCGAGCATGATTCGGGTCGAATATGACTCGGGTCAGTCATTATTAGGTTCGGGTAATCTCGGTTAACAGTTATGTGTCGGTTACAAAAATCGATTACAGCTCGGGTTCAGCTTTCCCATTTTCGGTTGTCAACTGATTCGGGTACAATTTTGGTTCGGGTAATATCGGTTCGATAAACCTAAAAAAGGAACACATTTTCGGGTCGGTTTACTTTTGGTTTCGATTCGGGTTTTCGAGTCGGGTCACTTTTGAACAGCTCTAACTATGATTTACTAAAACTCGTTTAAATGTCCTTAAGTCACTTATATTTAATTCTAAACTTAATTGTTTTGATAAACATAATAATTTTGTTAATTATTATATAACTTTTAGTATTTGCAAATGAATTTCACATAAAATATTTGTTAACAAAAGCATATCTTATGTGCTTTAATCAAAGAATTAAGATTTTTATCTAAAGCAAATATATTTATCTAATTATCTAATCATCAAAGATTATAAAAAGAACTGATTTACAATACGTTTTATAGCATTTACAATTACATTTGAATTGGTTGGTTTCTTGAACAACTTAGCTACGCTTTTATGGCTAAACATATAAAGCCTTTAATACATTATCATGCTTTACTTTGAAATTGTTGCCTACTACTAACTATATATTAATTTTCAGCCCTTACATCCTTTACACCTTTGCAACTTATTAACATTCTAATATTTTTTATTTGTATTATTGTAAATAAAAGTGTATGTAATAACATTATAAAATTCAATAGTGTAACTTGGGGGATCCCGTGATCCTACAACTAGTTTTATTAAAAAATTATAGAACTTTGTTTTTCCCCTTTGTCTTTTAAACGCTTTCTTGGAATAGGAGAGAGAACGAAAGTGCTTTGCTAAGGTTATTGTTGCCATGAATGTTTATGTTTATAGCTAATCTCTTGAGAGATCGTCTCTTTGAGAAAAGTATTTCAAGTTTAATCTATTAAAGATTAATATCTACTTATTACCGTATTCTTAATGCCTACTTACATTATCCTTAATGCTTACTTTTTGTATCCTTAATACCTACTTTCAATATCTTAAATGTCTACTTACATCATTCTTAATGCCTATTTAGAATATTTTATAAAATATATAATGGGTCATCCCAATTAGAGATGGTCTCTCAGAAGAATTTGTGTTATGTTCAAAGATACCGGTTAATTAATTTGTGCATTCAAGGAAAGTTAATGAATGTGAACTACTCTAATAGTCTGCTTAAAAAAAAAAAAGGCTAAGTTCGTAAAGGTCTACGGAGTTCATTCATAAATGTAATGATGTATTTGTATCCACAATCAAGATGGGTTTTCCTCCTAATTGAATCAAATTTTACATATGAATTCTTCATCTCCAAAAATCCATTTGTTTCTGAATGTAGTGATGATCTACATATCAATTAGTTACAGATACATTAATTCCCATGTCTTTTTACTTATTAATCTTCCCTACATTTATGAATGAAGAATCTGCCCGAGCTAGCTAACCTTTTTCTCAACCAAGTTGAACAACTCTCTGCTTTACCTTTTCTTGTCTTTACTTTTTTTCTGTCGTGCGTAGAGCATTTGTACATGCATTATGGACTTTCCAAATCCGACATATCCTACCTATATCACAACAAAGAGCGGTCGACTACCGACACTATTCTTAAGGTGATACCTAATACAATACCCGGGATTTTTCAAGCCCAAACAATTGGAATAAACAATACAACACCAGATTAGATTCTTATTTTACCCCAATAAAATATTTATTTTCTTATTTTTCTTAATCTTTGTGTTATCTCCTAAGAAGAAATTTTACAGACAGTTTTTTTTATTTAAATACTTTTACATGTTCACAGTGTGGTTCCTAACAATATTTTGTATAAGTAAGGTTTCAGTTTTTTTTTTCTCCAACTATGAATCATATAATTTGTATTTTCCCATCACATTATTGTCAAATAAATGTACAAATTTAAGATCATATAAAGATAAAGTACTTATGTACAAACCAAATTTTAATAATAAGAATTAATTCAATTTAAACCCCTTTATAAATTAAGTCCTATACGATTGCACCTCAAAACTACCCTCAGATAAAGCCAAAAACCCAAAAAAAAAAAATCCGAACTAATGCTTGACAATTGACTTGGCTCATCATCTCCATGAAAGCACATTAAAGTCAAAAGGAATTAAATAGGTGGGCAAAATTTGCTAGTTTAAAGAAGCCACCTTAATTTGATTTTAATACCAAAAAAACCAAACCAATGGGCAATAAAACTCTAAAATATTAATAAAAATAAAATATTAATAAGCAATTGGTGCATATACTCATTAAATTCCTACATGTCAAATCTCCATTGGTCATAAACTTCAATTCTTACGTGGTCTAGTCTTCAACCATCTTTATATGCAATATTACACCGCTACATAAACATGATCATCGGCGATTCACCGGCAAATCGGAAAAACAGCTGAAATCAAAAGTTAAACATCCAAAAACCATAAACCCATCAACACAAATCAATCAATCACATTCACGGTGGCTTCCTCAAATCAATTCCCGCATTCTCTCACCCGGAGAAAACCTTCCAACCCTTCTCCTTCTCCTTCTCCTTCTCCTTCTCCTTCTTATACAGTTAAACCCACCAATTTCCAATGTCGGGTCAATTCTAAGATCCGATTAATCTTGCCTCTCATGGCGGTGGTTTTCTTTGCTATCGTCATCTTCCTCTTTCTTCCGCTTTATTCCAATTCCTATGCTTCTTCTGTTTCCATTGATTCTGTCTCTGATGCTGCTCAGGTCTGCTACTTCATCTTTTAGCTATTGAATACTTACTGATTTTTTGATTTTTTAGCGTGCTGTCTGGAATTTGTTAGTGAATTGTAATATTTTGCTGTTTGCTTAAGTGGGTTTGTAAGATTTTATATAAAACGTTTACTGTCTTATAAAAACTGTATTCATGTCTATGGTTGACTTATTTTGAACTTCAAAACAAGACTTGGAAACATTTTTGGCCATGATGATCGAAAATGGGAGATGTTTATAATATTTTTGTTGAAATGTTAATGGTACTGAGATAACTCTTCTTTCATCAGGCCAGTGTGTTTGCTCCGTTTAAGATTTCTTGTCAAAGAATGTGAATTTCAAGTCGTTTACGGAAAATAATTTTATGTGTTTATGTTTAGTTATGGTCTATACAATTGAATGAAAATAATGGGAAATGGATTAAGTCTTTAAGAGTGGTGGGTGATCTGTAACCTTTAAATATCAATCATTCATGTTCTTTTGTTTATTACTCATTCACTTGGCAAAAATATGAATAGATTGTTGGAGGTAGTGTCCTTCAAACAATGTGTTTGACTCTAACCTTAGTTTTAAGATGAACTTGGTTTTAGTAAGTGATCGATATGCTTCTTTGGGAGCCTTAGCTGATTAGTTAATGGACTTACTAGTTAATTACCCTAATTCTATAGGTTAACGCACACTCGCGTGGTTAAAGATTTGGTTTTGAAAGCTTGCAACTTTTCTTCTCCGCAAGCTATTATTACAAATCCTTAAAATTTTTAATTATAGCTTAGTAAACATTAATAAAAAAAATTCTCTGTATCACGTGTTTGATACAAAGGGATAGAGTTTTTTTTATTGAGTTTTTAGTTGTGAAGTAACAAACAAAAGTGCATGGAAGAAATAAATAGATGATATGCGAAGAAAGAATTGGTTTGCAGATGAGATTAAAAGAGAAATATTGTGACCATAGCCAAAAAAAGAGATGTAACTAAGTTAAAGGGACATGTAAAAGGAAAGTGTGTTTGATACAAAGTAAGGCTAATAGAAGATTAATGGTTACTATGCGAATGTTGGAAACTTTATAAATTGAAGGAAATTTTATTTCTTGTATACCTAAAGGATACTAGTATATTTTCTAATGGAGGTAAGCTTCTTAGTAGACTAATATATTTTCTAATGGAGGTAAGCTTCTTACTAGGAAATCCTTCATAGATTGGTTATGTTAAGCACTTTCTTGTGATGTGAATATGCAGTGAATGATTGTATCAATGTGTAGAGTTTGCACTTAGAACCCGTTTGTTAGAGTAGTTTTTATCTTGCAATCACCATATCTTCTGGCCATGTAAAACCTAATTATGGTTTAATGAGACAAGAACATTTAATTAGTCAATAGACCCCCACGGAAGTTGAAATGCTGTTGTGCTAAGTTAACTTTGCCATAAGAATAAAGAAATGGGGTGGTGAGAAATGATGTTGGATATTCTTTGTTCAGACTGATATTTTGTTAGTTGCTATGAGAGTTCTAATAGCAAATATAATGCAGGAGGATGATATTTTTTTTTTCCTGAAATTAGTCTTTTGGATCCTGTGCCTTTTGAAATTGCTTATCAACCTGCTATGTATTGTGATCTAGTATCACGTAGTTTAGAGGGAAATTGGATCTGGAACACAAACTGGATTTTTTCTGCTTAGTTGATCAGAGAGAGAGAGAGTGGGCACACATATTACGTAAGTATGGAGTCTGGAGGGAAAATGGTTTGAAAAATGTGTATTGTGTTATACTATTGTAAAAGAGTGAAACCAGGTTCATATGGTAGTTGCCCAAGGGCTACTTAAACATGACTTAATAATGAAGCGATTAGCCTATTTGAAATTCTTCAAATTGGCAAGTAATGCAAAAATACACGGAGTAAAAGATTGTGGTTGTTCTTTGATAGTTTGATTCTTTGCTGGAGAAATGAGATTTTCCTTACCTGCAGATTGTTGTTATTTCTTAATGCAACATCAATATGTGGCTTTAAGCTTAAGAATTGTGGATCAATAAAAACAGTGATTTTAACATGTATTTGTTTTGCAGTTATCATGTAAATATACAGGAATGGTGGAGGATTGTAGCTGTGATTATGAGACAGTTAACAGCCTTAACAAAGAAGTTTTGCATCCATTACTGCAAGAACTTGTTACGACACCCTTTTTCAGATACTTCAAGGTCTGATTCCATTATTTTTATTATAATATGAAAAATCCCTCTGCCTCCCTTCTTTTATTTGGCGTCATGATTATAAGTGGTTGGTTATAATTCTGTTTTAAAAATTCATTTTTGGAATTAATGCAATGGTGAAGAAGCATCATTCATCTCAAAGTTCCATTCCAAGATTTTAGTTATTAGTATTAGTCAAATGTATCTATGTCTTGTGGTTGTTGAACTTATGTCCCAAAAAGCAACATAATTCTAACATAAAAGAGAGTTCAGGCTTTATTAGATTAAATTGTCTTATGCTATGTTTGGGAATCTTGATTTCATTTGAAAATATGGATTTGACTCAAATTTAGTATTTGGCAAATAAAAATATTTCAAATTTGGATTTGGGTCAAATTTATCGATGTTTTAAAAGTGGTAAAATGAGGATTTGAGAATGACTTCCCAAATTTTGTCATTCTTAAATTCTTCATGAATGATTCCATAGTTGAAATTTACAATTTGAAATGAAATACTTGTTTCCAAACGCAATCTTAAGAAATTTAAAAATTGAATTAACTTACGCCCGCACACACACTTAATACATCTCTTTTTAAAAAGATTGCATTCATTGGTTCAACTTGTTTATCAATTGGAGCTTTACAAAATCTAAGATTTTGAGTTTTTAAAAGAAGTTAAGTTGTTTGACAAAATTTTAGAAATTGGGAATGCTTTCTGCTGAATTTTTTTTATTTTCTGTTTAAAATCTATTTCAAACAAAAGGACTTGTCAGTGAGGACCAAAAGGAAGGTTTATATTACTTTTGATGGATCAAATCTCTTGTTAGTAGTGATTGTTTTTATTTCCTTGCGCATCTTAAATCTGTGAGTAATGGAATGGGATTTGATTTCATGATAGTATTGCATTCAAATAGTTTTACTTGTCCTTTTACTTTAGATGATCAACTACTAAATAATTTTGATAAAATCATGATTGTGATAGGTCAAGTTGTGGTGCGACTGTCCTTTCTGGCCTGATGATGGAATGTGCCGATTACGTGATTGCAGCGTATGCGAATGTCCTGAAAATGAATTCCCTGAAACTTTTAGAAAGCCATCTAGTGTCCTCAGAAAAGAAGATTTGATGTGCCAAGAGGGGAAACCAGAAGCTGTTGTTGACCGAACACTAGACAATAAGGTGTTTAGAGGCTGGCCAGAAGTTGATAATCCCTGGACAAACGATGATGAGACTGATAACAGTAAGTTGTTTTAGTTTGACTTTTGGATTAGGGTAATAAATAATTGAACGTTGCTAACATTTATCTCTTCTGCCAGTATTCAAGTTCTAGAAGGCTGATAAAATATTTTTGGTAGAAGTACTTTGGAGACTGTAATTTGATGCATGTTTATCTATCATTTCACTGTGTATTTTATTGTTGCTTTACTAATGATAATGATATGTTCCCTTTTATGCCTATTACTGTGATATCGTTTTGTCTGATCAGTGAGCTACCTGGTTGGTTTCAGGTGAGATGACTTATGTAAACCTACAATTAAATCCGGAACGTTATACGGGCTATACAGGTCCATCAGCTAGGAGGATTTGGGATGCAATATATTCAGAAAACTGTCCAAGATGTAAGTGATTGTTTCATCTACGATGCATTCATAAGTTAAGTAGTACGTGGGGTATAGAATGACTCAGGTTCTCTAATTTTCCCCTTATTTACTTAATTTCAACTCCTGAACTATTATAACATCTTTGAACTTCTCGGATTTTCTTCTACTTGTTACTTGCATTTACTTAGGTCTTGTTCAAAGCTTATGAAACATATCCAAATTATTTTTGCTTGAAATTACTCTTTCAAGATGAAAAGAAGAGAGTCTTATTTTCAAGTCGGAATCTGTCAGTTTTGTAACTTCAAAGCTACTGATTTATATTACAACAGTAAGATTCATATTTTATCAACTTATTTTCACTGTTTGTCTTTGTTCATCATTAAACCTTTGATTGAGTCTTTATTTCCTGATAATGCCAAGCCGCCAACAATGTTATGCTTGATATACTCAGTATTAATTCATAAATCATAATCTAAACTTCTCTGTTGAGTCGTTGGCTCACTTTGAGTTTCAAAGTTCAGAGTTGCTTTGACTATGATGGACTACAAACAATCAACTAATCTTGGTGCACATATGTAATTGATTGATTTGATAATTGTTTGACTACTAATTTTTTCGAACGCTGTTTGTAATCTATAGCATACATTCAAACCACTGAAAAAACTAATGTTTTGAGAAGAATATATTATGGTTTTTCAGAAAGTGTTCTGTGATGGAAATCTAGGAGTATGATCCTGGTCTAGAGGATGCTAAAGCATTTGGAATAGAGCAAACCTCTTTGAGGATAATCTTCTAATAGCTTATTTACTACCTCAAATTCTGAAATTGCTAGATGTGTGCAGCATCTCAACTTTCCTTTAAGTATAAGATTAAACCAAATAAATTAATAAGGGTGAGGTTACATATATCCGATGACCTCAAACTCTACCTAGTGGGAGCCACTTGATTTCATTGGGGTAATGAAATAGTGTTGTGTTGAAGGAAAGCTTCTTATTTGTGCTATTCGAATGTTAATTTTTTCTCAAATATTTGGCGGTATGAGAACCGTATCAACCTCGTTACCACCACATCAATATGACCATTACTGTGATCGAGACCACCCTCTTGTGGCGAAAGATCTAAAGGGCGGAAAGGGGCTCCTCCCAGCTTTTACTCCCTCCGTCCCTCTCCATTTGCCCCATTTTCTATTTTAGTTTGTCCTACTGATTCTATCCAATTTTTTTTTTATGATATGACTCTACCACTTTTACACACTATCATTTCAAATGACTGCCATTTTAATCCAATATACCCAACTTCTTAGTTTTCATGTCATTTCCAATTGGGCAATGTGACAGAGATAGAGAAACATGTACAATTGTACCATTTAAAATCATAAAATTAAAGGTTAGTTGATATTCTTATACTTAGGGGGTGAAGAGTTCAACCTTGTGTCCCCTCAACCTTCTGTGTAGTTGTGTATTATATGCAAATACTTTACTTTGACATGAATTCCTTTTGATTACCTTGAAGTGTATATTAATATTGAGTAAATATATAGATCTTATGAAGTCCAACATGCAAATATATAGACCTAGAAGAGATTTATTACTCCCTCCTATTCCAATCAAATGTCCCATTTAGTTTGACACCAATTTTAAGAAAAACAGAAGTAGGAACCACATGGGAGGATTAAGTAAGAGAAAAGGTGATACTTTCATGGCAAACGTGTAAATACTTGGATCTCACGATGGTATAAGTAAGGGAAAGAGGTTTACCAAATAAGAAATTTGATGTTAATATGCTAATAGTGGAAATGGGACATTTGATTGGAATAGGAGGGAATAATACTTATTTTTTTACTCTCAAGTCAAAAGCAAAAAGGATTTTGGTCCAGCATTTGGAGAAGCTTAGGAAGATAAAGAAAAAGGATCCTTGAATACTTTACGTGCAGCGCCCAAATCAATTTATTTAGCTGGTTCACTTTTAGGTTTTGAGCTTTGTATACGACTTTATGGGTAGTTAAGGGACTTTTAGTTACAATTTAACTTCTTATATAGTGACTTCTAACAAGTGTTGGAGGGAAAAACGAATAACATTTCAGTAACCAAATGTCACTTTTCGCCTGGGCTTCACATCCTTATCTTTGTGCAGTCTGATTGACCGTTAAACGTCATATGTGATTTTATTTCTCATAACTAAGCTACACACGTTATGCATGTGAAAAAGATGTGTGTAACTTATCTACCTAGTTGATTGAAATCTTTTGAGAGAAGGAAATTGCATTTCTGATATTCTATGTAATTTCATAGTTCTGTATCGCATACAAAACAAGTTGCACACATTATGTATGTGAAAAAGACGTGTGTAGTTTATCTACCTGGTTGATTGAAATATTTTGAGAGAAGGAAATTGCAATTATGATATTCTATGTAATATCATAGTTCCGTATCGCATACAAAACAGAGTCTTAGTCCCAAAAGCTTGTAGTCGGCTAATGTAATAATGTGATCTGAAATATTTTGAGAAAATTATTTGCAGTCTAGAAATTTGTGTCATGTAACATAGTAATGTGATCTGATGCTGCTCGCCTCTTGTTGGTGGACTTTGACTTTTGCCAAAGAGTACTGCTAAATATTTTCCTTCTCGTGTACACAACCCCTGCCCCTTTCAAAAGCACAAATTCTTGTATAGAGACCATCTCTAATTAAATCGGCCCATTATATATATTTTAAAATATTGTAAATAGGCATTAAGAATGAGTAAGTAGACATTTAAGATGTTGAAAGTAGGCATTAAGGATACGATAAGTAAACATTAAGGATAATGTAAGTAGGCATTAAGAATACGACAAGTAGGCATTTATCTTTAATGGGGAGACTAGCTGTTAAAAAGTACCTTGAGCTACCCTTCTACCTTTGACTGCTTTGTTATCTTGTAGATTGATTCTTCATTCCTGAAGATTAGCTCTCTAGTCTATGCTTTGTTATGATTTATGAGGTATGAGCTCTGTTTAACACTTTTGTCTTATGCAGATGCATCTGGAGAGATGTGCCCCGAGAAAAAAGTTCTCTACAAACTGATATCTGGTTTGCATGCCTCTATTTCAATTCATATTGCTGCCGACTATCTCCTTGATGAAGCTACTAACAAGGTAAAATCAGATTTTCTCCCAACATTGAGTATAATAAATTTTGATTATTCTTTTAAAATCATTCAACATTCAATTATCCCAATGCACCTAGTTGGAGTTTAAAAATTTGGATGGGGGGTGGGGGGGATGGGGCAGGTTTTGATGTATATCATAGGATAAGAAATTTCAGCCCCGGTGCTCAGTGTATCATTATGTTTTATATGGCAAAGTCGCAACGTATTCGATTTGTCACCTACTAATAATAGCAATATCTTTGGGCTTGGCCTAGTTCAATATCCATACCCTCAATTTGAAAAAAATATGTATTCTCTCCGATCCATATCTTTGGCTAACTATCAATATCATTCGTTGCACACTAACAATGTAATGTTTTGTCTGTGTCACTTTGTTACACTACGGAAATGGTACTAATCAAATTTGAATCTTGATACAAACTCAATTACCATTGATCTGCAATGATAGTCAATATAGAATGGAAGATAAGTTTCTTAAAGATGTAAAGTATTTTGTTTATGGCTGTTAAAACATCTGTTTTATTTTTGCTTGGTGATTTGGGGTTACTGTGTGAGTACTATTGTGCTCTATTTGAATTTGTTCAAAGTTGGATTTCTGTTGCTTAATTATTAACCCATGATTTTGTATCCTGACTCATGTTTTAATGCAGTGGGGCCAAAATTTAGAGATAATGCATGATCGGGTTTTAAGATATCCAGAACGCGTTAGGAATTTGTACTTCACTTTCCTTTTCGTTCTCAGAGCAGTAACAAAGGTAAGTCATGTTTTGAAAACCTGCTTTTGCACATATTCATTAAACGAAAACACAAATTCAAGGCTTTCTGCATTCTGAATGTTACAGGCGTCAGACTACTTGGAACAAGCTGAATATGACACTGGTAATCCTGAAGATGACTTGAAGACTCAGTCCTTGTTGAAACAACTGCTTTACAACTCAAAACTTCGGTCTGCATGTCCACTTCCGTTCGATGAAGCTAAGTTGTGGCAAGGGCAAAGTGGGCCCGAGTTAAAACAGCAGATCCAAAAGCAGTTTAGAAATATAAGGCATGAATATTTTTCTTTTTTTCAACAACACCAATTCTGTGTCTGTTTCTGAGAGACAAAATACTGACTAACAAAAAAAAAATTATGTTCCAGTGCGCTGATGGATTGTGTAGGATGTGAGAAGTGCAGACTATGGGGTAAATTACAAGTTTTGGGTCTCGGTACAGCATTGAAGATCCTATTTTCAGTGGATGGAGGCAACCACTTGCCTGTGAGTGACTCCGTTGTTTTTCGGGTTAAGTATGGTTACGTAATCCGAGAATGCTTACGGTTTTCTCCCTTAATTTTTCAGCTGCAGTTGCAAAGGAATGAAGTAATTGCACTGGTAAATTTGCTTCATCGACTGTCGGAATCAGTCAAGCTGGTGCATGAAAAGGGACCTTATGTAGAGAAGATAGTCGGTCAAGTTTCAGGAATTCCTTTAAAAGCAAGCACATTGCAGCGGTTATGGCAATCGGTGAATGATTTCAGGTAATTTATCAATTCTAATTCCTTTTCGTACAGTCCAGCCTCAAATACAATATACTAAAGCAAGTGTAATGGTTTTCAGGACAAAGAAGTCTTCATGACAAACCACCACTGCAGATATTTATGCAAGCATAAATATGTAGAGATCTCCAAATTTTGTACATTTGCATACATGTAGTGAATAATGAATATGTACATGTTTGGTGTTTAGGCGGGCGACAGTTGTCTCTGATTTTGGTAGTTGTTTTGCTGTTCAAATGCCTAATCTTCGTAGTCGTTGTCCTTTCTTGAATAGAAAAGCAGCTGAAGCGATTTTAAAACGCTTGATACACGAGGGCCAAGGGTGGTTCGGTTTTAAACAAAACCGAATCAGCCAGGAATCGGAAAACTTGGGTCTGAATGCGAACCGTTCAAGCTAACAGGTCATTTTAAATTTAACTTTCAATGTTTTGAAATCAGCCCTATTCAACCCTAGTTTCATGCTTGATGCACCATAAACTTGACCGATTGTAATCGGTCTGTAAATCGGGGATGTTTTTTACTTATTTTTAAAGAAATCTAGATGTTAGGTTAAGGTAAGAGTTGAGAAATTGATCTTCGGGTGGTTAGAATTGAGCTAGTGGTCTAGCCAAGGTCCATAACTCGAAAGTAAGTCTTCAAGAATCCAAATCAATCATATTTCATGATCTTGAACAACATTTGGCATCATCCTTTTAACACATCTTGTTATCGGAAATGCAATTAAAAATGAAATTTTGCACTATGCCAGTTATGATGACCAGCTACAACCTTCCTAATATCTGGGTACGTATCATCATAAGCAAAAGTTTAGGATCTTTTAGTTCCAACAATCAGCACAGCATGATTATAATACTTGCAAAATGACATACTAGGCTTCCCAAAGTTGATGATCCATTTGTCTATGTTGCCCATGAGTCATGAGTCATAACTAGAGGTGTTCAACGGGGCCGGTCGATCCAATGGGTCAAGTGTCGAGTCATATTTTAACGGGTCGGATTATTAACAGTCCTTGATGTAAAGAGTTGGGTCGGATAACAATAGGAATTGGTTGCGAAAAAAAAAAATATTTACCATAAAGTAGAATACAAAAACTAAAACTATTACATGAACATTTTAAAAAGGGTCAAAGCGGGTTGGGTTCAAACGGGCTTTGACCCGTCGTGGCCCATTTAAATTTTGACCCAATCCGTTTCGACCCTACCCGTTGAACACCTCTAGTCATGACCTATTTAGTTAGACTTTCTACTGTTTAAGATAAAAAAGGAAATAAAAAATAAAAAAATACTTCCGATGTTCTCCATTGATGTACACATAGAGAATGTTAAGGGAGAATAGAGAAAAATGGAATTAAAGTATAATAAGCATAGAATAATAAATTAATGAAGAAAATTTAGGATTCATTAGCACTTAAAAAATTCTAGAATAATTAGTGAAAAAGTATGACAACATAAGAATTAAAAAATGTTAAGATTTAGTTAATGGAAAATATAAGACAACTGAAAGTATTAAATAATGTTAAACAAAATTAACGAAAAATACATAAGTTTAAATGCATTAAAAAATATTTAAATTAAAATATTCGTTATATGTCGAAAAAGTTATATAAATAGAATCACTCAAATCAATTGAAACAAGTGATAATGATAGTGGAAACATTAAAGGGTACGAGGAACAGTTTTTCTCATGTAACAAAGATATGGATAGTAATAGCTACTAATAACCTAATTAGGTGGATTTGGTGAGAAAACCTTTTTGTGTTAGAGTTCTATAGGATCCATCATGCATGTTTTATCCATTTAACAAGATTGCTTTATTGAATTTTATCAGTGAAATATGAGGTTTTGACTTTTGAGTGGTTTTTTTTTAAACCCAAATTTATTATTGTATGAGACGGTCTCACTATAAAATATGCCTCATACAAGGGTTAAATAGTCCAATAATACAAATTATTATTATTTCACCGAGAGACGGTTCTCCTATAAGAGTAGTTATTGGTGTTTTGGGTGAACGTATTGAAAGAAATTCGATAATGAGACCAAATAAAGGCCTGCAATGAAAGCGACTCATATATACAAAATATTTGAAATCTGTTACCAGAGTGGTTAACAAGCATCATCTTAAACACAAATACACAATCATCAAAAGAAATTTATAAAAATTAATCTTCCCAAACCTACAAACTCTATCTGAGTCAATCCATTGAGGCAGCAAGCATTCAAAAGTTCCAGCCTCTCTCCTTCTCCCTTTGGCTTTGTTTCTTAGCTTCCCTTGTAGCCACTCTTCTAGCATTGCCCAACAATACCCTTTGTCCCAATCTCCCTCGGCTTCCTATCGAGACTCTAACCTTCTCCACTCCCACATTTACGCCTCCTTTCTTAATAAACTGCTGCTGCAATGGAGATTTCATCTTCTTCTGAAGACTTCGTCTAAGTACACCATTCAACTTCCTGGCCCCACTCTTTGAAGCTATGGGGCTGGTTAAACCCATCTCTGGTGAATTTGGATTTTCTACCCCATTTCTCTCTTCTTCGAGAGAAGGTGTCGGAAAAGGCAGGATTAAATGATGGTGGAGGGTCGCTGGTGTGCTGGGTAAGGGAATAAGAGAGTTCCGCCTAGGATTTGATGCTATAGGGATCCTCTGCATTGTTGGGCAAAGAGAACCTCTGCCTGTTTTCTTCGGCTGTAGTGCAAATAGGTCCCCTGTGTCTGGAATGTTCTCTTTCTCCAGCAGTTCATTGCACTTAAGAAAGTTCTCTTGCAATATCGGGGTTTTAACAGCTTTGTAATCACAAGGCAATTGTGACAGAATTGGTGTATCACTTGTTAGGTCATTTGTATTCTTCAACAGTCCCTGTGTTTTAGCTACCAAAGGTGGCCTAGGGGGTGCACTATTTTGGTCTTCAAACTGCTGTCGCATTTGTTGTTGTTGCTGTTCTGCTATTTTAGTGTCGACATGTTGCCGTGCCAACTTTCGTTCCACCAAAAGTTGTGCTTCAAGTTCCTTCAACTGGATTACAAGAATTTTATTACACACTTCCAAACAGAAAATGCAAGAAACTAGTAAACTTTACCCACAAAAAACAAACCTTTTCCTGCAAGTTCTTGTTTTTCTGATCTTTTTCTTTAACCTTCGTGTCCAGATTGTTAATTGTTTCCTCCAACTTCTTAATTTGCAGATCCTTCAACTTTGCTTCTTGTTTAGTCTTCTCAACCTAAGCCAAAATTGAACTACTTCAAGTAAAAGGTGTAAAAAATCAACTTTAACAAAGCTGAGCTGTGTGAAATTGTTAGTACCAATTGTTTGTATCTCAGAAATTCAGTATTGTCCAACTGCTTTTTTGCTGGACCTAACTCTACTCCCTTTACTCTACTAGCAAAGTTAAGAGAGCAAATAGTCTCACTCAAGTCATTTTCATTAGGACTAATCTGCACGAACATAAGCGCCTTGGAGTCTCCCCCTGCAAAAAGAGATGAGCAGCAAAGTGAACAAAACTTAGTTTTGGGTCGTATATATCTCTCTTAGAATAAAAGCTCAGAAATCCAAATTACCTAGAGAATCCTGAAGTAGATGGGTAAGCTTAGAGTTCCTGCAAATCAATATGAATATTAAAAGAAGACCTGATCAACATATGAGTAACAATTATGAATGATTGGCAATTCACCTGAAAGGAACATAAGGACTTTTGTTTGCCAGAGCAGATATGACATCCCCAAGAGCAGAAAGTGATCTATTAATATTCTGTGCTTCCTTCAGCCGCTCGCCTTGAGCTTCTGTCTTAGCTATCCGTTCACTACCTGCTAGATCAACTAACCATAACTTGCTTCTAGTGCATTCTCCATTCAATAAGTTTTCTCCCTTCACCATTACACAGTGTATGCTGCATCAGAAATTTTAGTATGATACACCCAATTGGTCGATGAGATCTTCAATTAACAGAAAAGGTGTAAATTGTAGAAATTCTGAAGGTTTAAAGCGTACCAATGAGACCGGCTACTGTGCTCATTTGCATTAGTAGCACCAACAGCCCTTGCATTGCTTCCAGTTTGTAGAACATCCCAAGCCTCACTGATATTCCTTACCTGTGCTTCAACTAATCCAGGAACGTGAAGCACTCCTTCCATAGCCTGCCTTATCTCAAGCCTACGAAATTGATACAGTATCACTAGCCAGAAAACTCTCATCATAGACTTGCAAGTATAAGAGGAGGCTTTAGCAAGAGACTAAATATCTGTATTGTTGAAGCACTCTTTCGATCGAGCTCAAAACTTGCAAGTATTGTTGAAGATTCATCATTTTCAAAGACCCTTTCACAGTCCTTTGAATCTAGTGTGTCATATGTGCATTATCATTGTTTTAATGATGAACACGAGGGGAATCATATTAATTTTGCAAGTTTCAGTTTGAGTTTGATTTGAAGGGATGACGTTCTGGCGAAACAAATTAATTAATAAAGTTTTTGAATGTTTCACTAAGCTATTACAGTTCCATTATTTGATGGGTTATTTCTTTCTATAATGATTTTAGGGATTTTAAAAGGAGCCTTATCAAGGTCCAAATTGTTGATTTAGTTTCAAGTTATTTCTTGTTTTCCATTTTTTTGTTGTGTAGTTTGATCATTCTTAAACGTTATGTTATCATGTGGTGATAATGTTCCTATATTCCTCCTATATTTATTGGGCAATTTTAGCTTATTTTGTTAGAAATAGAGGGTTGTGTGGTCAAACCACGCAATGCTAGTGTTTGGTAAATTAGCTAATTAAAAAAGATTATTGTTATGAATAAGCTGTGTTTGAACAAGCTGCTCATAGCAGCTTCAAAATCAATTGGTCAAACCAGTCAATAAATCAGCTAGTCAAATCAGTCACAGTAATCAGCTACCAGCTATCAGTCGTTTGCCATACACCCCTAAATATAAAAAGGTTATTTTCATTACGAGAATCATGGGGGTGTCTAAATAATATATATTTTAAAAGACTTCATAGATTTCCAATTACCGTTTATTGATTCATTTCAAGCTCCGGGAACAAATCTTTCAACAGTCAATACCAAACCGAAATGAAGAGTTACATGGTGAGGTTTGATGAACCATAAATCACATCTGATCAACGATTACTGGTCTAACACTCAGAAAACTTCAGTATCAATATAGCGTACCTCTTTGAAGCAAAATTAGGCTGTGTTCCGCAGGCCAATAGATCTCGTATTTGTTCATTGTAGACTTCCAAGACACTCACAGATACTTCATAACGAAGTAGCTTCTGTCTCTCACTGATAATACGAAAAAGTTCTGCAAGAGTCCTATAATTTACACCACGACTGTCCTTCGTACCTTCCATTGTGAATGTCTTCCCCGTCCCAGTCTGCCCATACGCAAATATACAAACATTGTATCCATCTAGAACTGAGGTCGCGAATGGTGCAGTATCCTCAAATACATCAGCTAGCAAATGATCAAATGAAAATAAAGATTCAGCACAAATTTTACATGGTTTGGCAAGAAAGGATTGTTGAACAATCTATGAACTACCTTGGTTTGCTTGTGGACTAAAAAAAGCATCAAACTTGAAAGTCTTTCGTGGTGCGCCATTTGACTTGATGCTTAATTCTCCATCTCTAACAGTATCAAAATCAATGGCTGATTTAGCTCCCATGGCTATTTCCTCTGCATTCAAAGGCCTGCAGCGACAGAAAACACGTATATTTCCTGCAACCAAAACACACATTGCGATTAAATTAATTCTATAAAACTTAAGTATGCAACAAAAAAAGCTAACTATTGCTTCTAATTTAAAGCATGTCAAACCTTTTAACTCTAGAACTTTGTTATAAAGCTCTTTTCTCTGCTTCTCCCCTTCACTGATTTTCCTCTTCAGTTCATCATGATCGGAAACTTGTTGAGTTACTATCAACATTTTAACGAAGGGGCAACTGATGAGTACAAAATCAGCAGTACATGAAATTAAATTGTACGGTCTGGTAGTATTAGTTCTCTTACATGAAACTTGAACAATAGATTTCAAATCATCCATTTCTCCAAGGCAATGCTTGTACTTCCATGCTTCCTCTGATAGTTTTATATGATCCAATTTCAACATCTGATATTCCAGGAATATAAATATTTACATTTCAGAAATATAACTAAATTCTACTATATGATGAAAATTATTAGTATTAGTACCCTCAGATTCCTCTTTAAGGTACTCAAGCATGAGAGCCATTTGCTCTTTTCTTTGACTTGTCCCTCGACCGCAAAAGCTGCAGTGACATATATGTTCATCAAAAAAACAGAACAGTTCAGAAGCTTACAAGATGATGAAAAATGCATTACCTAAAGAACCAACATGCATGGACTTGCGCATAAGCTCACTCTGGAGTTCATGCAATTTTTTCTTTTGAAGCTCGTATTCACTTTGCAACTTTTCAAAATCTCCAAATCTCTCAGACCCATTTGTTGTATCCTATTCAAAATCGTTCTCATGTCAAATTCCTACAATACCAAATATCCAGAAATGTTGGCACATGTCTCTCTAAATTTGGGTCCTTAAATATTGTTTGCATTAGCATGTATTACTATGATTTAATTTAATTAGTTAGTTTAAGCCAAAATTGTAAAACAAATTGGAACCGGACCAAAATTTATTGTGTACTTAGCCCACCCATGCAAATATGCATATCTAGAAGAATAATGCAAGATGTATGATCTTTACTTGAGAAGAATTCCAAAATGAGGAAAATTTCAAGGAATCCTCATGGCTGCCCCTAGAAACTTCAGTTGCTTCAACCCCATTAATGCCTTCTTCTAGAGACAGTACAATGGAGGCAGCCCTTTCCTCTTCGGGAAAATTCTGTCTAGGAATATCAGGTGAGCCAGCACAGACAACCAAATCTGGTGAGGTTAAGGAAAAGCCTAACATTGTCCGACCTGCAATTGCTACCAAAAATCAAAACCCTAACCCTAATTTTTTTTTTTCAAATCAACTGAAATGAAAATTCTGGAATTTGAAATTACCATTGCCGGTATCACCAATAATAAGATCGTTAAATCGCTGAGGACTAATTATTTCCATGCTTTGATGCAACCCATTAGTTCCTAAAAAATCACGTTTTAGATAAATGAAACAATTAACTGTACTTGAAACATTCGCCAATTATGTGAATCTGTATAATGAAGCACCAAATAATGATAGTGCATATTTTACCTACTAAATCTGCCATCTTAAGCGAATCAGTATCTGGAATAACGTCCGAAAATTTAAAGAATCAGTAACCGAAAAACGGTGGTTTTAAAGATATTTGAGTGAGACTATATTATATACCTGAGGAATTGCCTGTTTCTAAAGAATCAGAATTGGGAATGTCTAGCAAAAATAAAGGTATAGAAATCAGATTGAGGAATCAAAGAAACAAAAAAAAAAAAAAAAAAAGAAATGAATAAGGGATTGTTTAAAGAAAAATGCATACCGGGAGAAGAAGTAGAAGATCTTTGTTGAGTAGAAACATCAGTGAGAAGAAGAGGATCATGCCATTGTTTAAGATCCGCCATTGAGTAATAACTGTAGTTTGTATGAAAGTATTTTAAAAAGAGGGAAAAAGATTAAAAATGGTGATGAATGACAATCATATCGTTAAAGGCAAAGATTACATTCCCTCCCTTGATTTTGGCCCTTCCTTAATTTGATACTAATAGACGACCGTTGCTGTTCAAAATTCAAATTTTATACCCGGGTATCCCTTGTTAATGAAATGAAAGGCAATACAACCTCTTTGGAGTACCATATTTTTCACGGTATTCTAATTTCTAATCAAAGATTTTCTGACCAATCTCTCTCTATATTTTTCGTTTTTACCAAATTAAATTTTATATGAAAATATTTATGAATTTAATTCATCTAATCAATGAGAAATAAAAAAATTTACTCATTATTTTATCTCTCTTACTTTTTTTTATTTTACTGCTTTTTACTTTCTTGGTTTTTATTTTAAAACTTATTTTGAATGGTTGGACCCTTGTGAGAAAGTTCCAAAATTTCCAACTTACTTAGAGTCTTTTTTAGAAATATTTGTATATTTTTTGTGAGTTTTTACTAATGGAAGTAAAAACTTCACAGAAAAATTTTCACTTAAACTCTATATTTGTTTTTTACTCTCTTAATTTTTATTTTAAAATTTATTTTGGATGGTTAGACCCTTGTGAGGAAACACCAAAAATTTCAACTTACTTAGAGTTTTTTTAGAAACATTTGCATGTTTTTATGAAGTTTTACTAATGGGAGTAAAAACTTCATAGAAAAATTTTCACTCAAAGAAAATTTTCACACCAATGGGAGTGGTATAAGGGAGAATCTTTTCTCTCAATAATGTTAATTAGGAACTTATTTTCTGATGCGAGTATGGGGATGGTCGATCCAAGAACCAGCTTAACACCTTCAAGATTGATGCCACGACCACTCGTGACACACAAAGAACAGATAAACCTTCTGTTTTGTATGAAAACAGAAGGGTGACAAGAAAAATTCTGATGAATGGTTCTATGTCGTGGATAGAGACAATGAACCTTCACTCAGTCCCTGGCCTCCTCCTCACACTCAAGTTAAGATTCGCTCTCTTAACCCTCGCGGAAATGACTGAATACCCTCTTTGCTTCACTCACAAAGAACACACTCAGGTTTGTAATTGCACCAAATACTTTGAATGAAAATTCATAAAACCAAATCTGAATTCTGTTACAATGAGCATGCCCTTTATATAGAGCTTTTCTTAACGGCTAGTTGGGGAGCCTAACAAACTTAACTACCCCGTGCCTATTTATTAAAACACGTGCAAACAAAAAAAATAAAACAGAACAAAAGACAATAGCCTAAGTGTTCTGAAATCAGCCACTATCAAACAGCTGGCGAACACGCGACCTTGGAGCTGATCTTGTGGGCTCTGTGAGGACTCTCCGTGCTAACTCTGAGTCTTGGCCTCTTCTTTCTTGTCCAAAGATGACATCCCTTGGATTTCCTCGCTCATACGTGCACCAGGTTGGGTGTTCCATGGTTCGCAAGGTAGGCTGCCCGACAGATTGATACTCTACTTGTTCTGTTGTTTGTCTGTACAGAATCAGTGTTCTGTTCTGTCTGATACTTGCTGGAAGGCTTCCTTGTGTTTCCTCTTGCTCTTTCCATGCTTCCAAGTTCATGCTTAGTCCAAGTTGAGGATGATCTCCCTCATACAAGCAATGACCAGCAAGTTTAGTAGAGTTAGTGCATGAAGATTCAATGGACTTGATTAGTATTTTGATACAATTATGTTCTCCTTGTTTGTTATTTGATTGTGAGCTATTCATAATTGCATCATTTTCTATCCTATGTCAATGGGAAACTTATTTCTCATATTATTGTCCACGTAGGATAAATTGTGAGAATTTAAAAAAAAAAATTGACCAAACCGTGATTTGAGAAAGCGATTTGATTTGGTTTTCAAATTAAATAGCTTTCTCATAGATTTGCGTTAGGCAATATTTAAAAAAAATTAAGGAAAATTACCACCATCTATGATGGCAGTTTACCCCTTCAAAAATCAGATCCGCATCTTTGTTCTCCATTCCACATTATACAACGAAAACCAAAATGAGACAAAGGAGAGAGAAAACAAAATGGTATTCTTGTGCTATCTGATCTCCCCTTCTTTTGGGTTATTGCTCTGATATTTTCTCTATTTCATTCCACATTAGTTAAACAGCAAAACTTGGCCGAGACTTTCTCAAATTGAGACCAAGAGTGGGTCGGTCCAATTCGCGCATTTAACAATATTACACTTTTCCCTTTGTTTTTCTATTTTCTGGGCATATTTCAATTTTGACCCTTAAAAATTTAAATTTTAAATTTAAAAGTATCAAATTCAACGTAAAGTATTACTTAAACATATCAATTAAAGTAAAAAATTTCAATTTGAACCTATAAGTGATCAATTTTGACGTTAAACTGATCAATTTCTACCTAAATATAGTTTTGTTTCACAATTTTAAAACGAAGTTATATAAAATGGTATTATTCTATCATTCTGTGGATGAATTTCAAATGAATGGTCAATAAAACTATCAATAATAGTGTTAAAACTATTGACATATTAAATTTAAACTAAATGTTATACAATATATCTATACAATTTGAATACTTATTTTTAAAACGATAATTGAAGATTAGAAGTTCAAAATTGAGTTAGATTATAAAACATCATTGTCAAATTATATGTCATAATTTAACTATTAACATATTCAATTTGAACTAAAACCTATATAATATCTTTATAGACTTTGAAATACTTATTTTCAAAACAATAATTGAAATTTATACGTTCAAAATTGAGTTAGACTATAAAACATCAATTGTCAATTTATGTATCATAATTTAACTATTAACATATTCAATTTGAACTATTTACAAATATATATAAACGTGTTAAGGAAAGAATATCACTATTATTGATCGATGATTAAAGAGTACAAGTACTCTTATGTTCCATTAGAACTATCATATTGCATTGAATAAAAGTACTTGTATTATACAATGTTTTAACACTATTATTGATAGTGTTATTGACCATTCATTTGTTGTTTAAAGTTCATCCATAGAATAATAAAATAATACTCCTACCATTTTATTAACTTCGTTCTCAAATTGTGAAACAGAACCATATTTAGGTAGAAATTGATCAGTTTAACATCAAAATTGATCACAAATATGTCAAAATTGAAATTTTTTATGTTAATTGATTTGTTTAAAGATTACTTTAAGTTGAAATTGATACCCTTTAAAGTCAAAATTAATACATTTAAGATTAAAATTGAAAAATGTCCAGAAAATGAAAAAAAAAAAAAACGAAAGAAAACATATGAGGTTGATACATGCGCGAATTGGCCCCGGCCCACTCTTAGTCTCAATTTGAGAAGGTCTCCGCCAAGACCGGTTGTTAGTTAAAAAGTTCCAAATGCAGGATTTTTCTTTAAATTATTTAGGTTTTAATTGTTGAATTTTCTAAGGTAATTTATGTGGACGCCATTGACGGTTTCTCTGCTCTGTCTATAAGCATCCATTTCGTTGACTTTTCTTCGCTCAATCCATTCCATTCCATAGTGATAGTCGATATCAGAAGCCTTTGTCTCCTTCTTTAAGCATCAATGTAAAAAAAGTCGCAGGACCAAATGACGGTTTGCTATTGACAAATTTTTTTTACAAAATAAAATTAGCCATATCAAACTGCTATTAGAGATAGCGATTTGGGTAAAATACTAAAACGCTATCTCAATTAGTGGTTTGGTTTGGCAGACTTCAAAAAAATAAAATTTGTCCTACGTGGACGGTACCATGAAAAATAAGTTTTCCAATGGACATAAAATGGAAAATATGTTCCCAAACAACAATATTGAGGGCAAAGATTCTCTAAGGGATGTTTTACAAATTAAATTTTTGTATGCGGAGGTCCTAAAATTAGGACCAGTCCACAAACATATCATATGTAATCAGTTTTAAGGTTTATGTGACTACATTTATCTGATTACTTTTAAAGCTTATGTGATCATTTTAAAGCATATGTGATACAATTTTACTATTGTAAGTAGTTAATTTTAAAGCATATATGATTATTTTTAAGGCATATGTGATTAATTTTAAGACATATGTGATCAATTTTAAGGCATATGTGATCATTTTTAATTTCCTGTATGATTACTTTTAAAGCTTACGTGGTTACTTTTAAAACATATATGGATCACTTTTAAGGCTTATGTGATCACTTTTAAAGCATGTGTGATCATTTTGACTATTATAAGTTGTTACTTTTAAAGCTTATGTAATCACTTTTAAGACCTATGTGATCATTTTTAAGACCTATATAATCACTTTTTAGGCATATGTAATCATTTTTAATTTTCAGGTCCACCAACACCACCACAAAACACAATCTCTATAAGCTTTAAAAGTGATCACATAAGCCTTAAAAGTTATTACACAAACTTTAAAAGTGATCACATAAGTATCATATAAGCTTTAAAAGTGATCACATAGTAAACATAGTAAAATAAAAATAATTACATGGGCCTTTCAAAGTGATCACAAAAGCCTTAAAATTGATCACATAAGTCTCACAAAAAAGTGAACTAAAAGTGATCACATATGAAATAGGGAACACAAATTCTTATATGAGACAGTTTCATCTTGAGACGTGCCCCATACTTGGGTTAAATAGCCCAATAATAGAACTTTTAGCTTAATGGACCCTTTGTATGAACTCGTCTCACAGTGAGACGGTATCCTACAAGAGGGGCTGTGGATGTTGGTTATTAGTTTGCTAGAACAATTGAAAGTGTTAATTATTTTTTACGTTTTTAAATTAGTTGGAAAAATCAGCTATTTAAGGAGTTGATTGGTAAGATTATGAACAGTTGAACAGTTAAATATTGACTCTTCCTACAAGTGATCTTTTAAAGCCTATAGTGCTAAAATTATAAGTCAGCACGCGTGTAGCGGTCAATTATAATTTAAAATCTACAAGGGGTTCATTTTAACCTTACAGAGGTTAATTATAATGTTAAAGTGGTCAGTTTTGACCTTCACGTAATCAACTATCTATTAAAGATGATGTATGTAATGGCAAATGACAATTTAAGAAAAGCTTTGACAATTAGAATTTTCCTATTAGTTAAATTTCACCTACATGGCATATACTTAATGTAGTGTTTGGGAACAAGTATTTCATTTCAAATTATGAATTTCAATCATGTAATCATAAATGAAGAATTTGAAAATGACAAGGTTTGGGTAGTCATTCTCAAATTCTCAACTTTAAGTACTTAAAAAACAATGGTGGAATTTGATTCAAATTCAAATTTGAAAATTTTGATTTGCCAAATAATAAATTTAAGCCAATTCCAACATCGTTCCCAAAAATGGCATAAGCAAGTTTTCAATTTCTAAAAGAAAAAAAAATTATTAATTACCATATTTAAAAAACATTAATTGATTTCAATATAATATAGTTAATCGTTCAATTAGTTAATTACCATTTTTAATTTAATAATAAATTGATTTGAAATTAATGTTTGCTTAAATTTAGAATCCAAAGGTACTATATAATAATAATCCTAGATATTAATCATATAAGAACAAGAAAAAAAGTAAGGAATCTTATAAGATTATGTTATACTTCTATGAATAAAGATAGCTTCTTTATGATTAACAATATGTCTTATTATCAACTAAAAGTACTTGAGTACTTTTCACAATTGTTGAAGATAATTAATATGTCATAAATAAGGAGAAATTTGTAATCACATTAAATGTTATATATTAAATCCTTTAAACTGTTACTATTATTAAAAAAAGTATTTATTGCTTATTCAAAATGAGTTGTTTTTCATACTTACATTATTGTTCCTCTAAATATCATTTTATTTTTGTAAATTTATCGCATTTTAATGAAAAAAATTATACTTGATAAATATAATTTACAGAATTTGTATTCTTAAAATCATAATTTGTTATATATTTTAATTTTATAAACTCCGTGCATGCACGGGTTTTTATCCTAGTAAATTATAAATCATCAGTTATAACTTTTAAAGGCATTAATTTCGACCTAATTTTGACTTTAAAGGTATCAATTATAACCTTAAATTGATCAATTTAGTGCTTATGTATTGTAATTTTTAAAAATGGAAATTAGGCATATTGGACTACTATTGTATGAGTGGTCTCACCGTAAGACGATCTCTCGTAAGAGTTTTTGAATAAAATATATGAAATTAAATTATTTTGGTTAATGGGCTATATTTCGAGGAGCAAACTCCAGGTGAATACTAAACATATGGATACAAGTTACGCCTTGGAACGAAATAAAATTTCAATTTTGTTTTGTTTATGAACAAGGAAGCTATAAGTAATGCAACTACGTATCTCATTGAGAGTTTGTTCTTGTCTGAGGACGAAAGCTGGCGGCACGCTTAACACATGCAAGTCGGATGGGAAGCAATATTTTTAGTGACTAACGAGTGAGTAACGCGTAAGAATCTACCCTTAGGATAGGAAAATACAGAGGAATTTGTCAAAGAAGGGGCTCGCATCTGATTAGCTAGTAGTAGGGAATTTTTAACAATAAACAAAAGCCTAACGGATCAATGCTACGTGGAGTAAAAGACCCACTAGCTGTGAACTTCTTTTCAAAGAAAAAAAAGCAATGACTAACTCTGTGCCAGCAGTCGCGATAAGATTAAGGATACAAGCGCCGTCAAATCATAGAGCTCAACCCTAGAAAATTGGTGGAAACTACCAAGTTGGAGTACATAAAGGGCAGAGGGAATTTTCCATGGAGTAGTAATTTTATAGAGATCGGAAAGAACACAACTGACTAAAAACACTCTGTTGGGCCGACACATGCACTCTGAGACAAAATTTAAGCGATTGAATGGGATTAGGTACCAGTAGTCCTAGCCATGAACGATGAATACTTGGCGTTGTGCATATTAAACCGTGTAGTATTGTAGCTAATGCGTCAAGTATCCCACATAAGGAGTATGTTTACAAGAATAAAATACTTTATACTAGCATGAAACGTACACGAGTAATCCAAACACGCATTTGAAGTAATTAGCTATGGTTGGAAATCAAAGAAAATTTAGTACATCTATCGAGAATAGCATACTTTAATCCACTCGTTAAGCTGAACAGGTTTTAAAAAGGTATTTGATTTCCTACCATATAACTCATGAAGGCTAACATTCATTGATTTCCTACCCGAAAAAGCTAGCGAAGCACAAACACTGCACCAAAAGCGTAAATCCTCAAAGTTAAATAATAAAAGTATAAGAAATTAGCAAATGTTCAGCAAATATGTAAATATAGAAACTAGTATACTTAGCTTTATCTTAGCTTAGAATACATCTTGTAATTATAGTAGATTATTCATTATATAATCAAACTTATATAACTTATCAATTTATTCATAAATAAGAGAATACTAAACCCTATTTCTCTACTAAAATGTTTGCAATAGTTTTCATGGTATTAGAGTGGGAATGATTTCTATAAAAAAAATTTCTATTTCGCTTCATCTTTTACTACTTGCTTACCTGTAATGGAGAAAATAGCACCAAAACCAAATTGAACCAGCTGTAACAATGGAACAACTAATGCAATTATTACAATAGTTAAACACCAACAAACCAACAGTTGAATCCACAAACTCCACAATCCATCTAGCCAAAAAATATGAATTGTGAGACACCATCATCGAATGAGACCTCCTCGGGAATTATAGGTGTGACTTTTTTTAGCCAAAATCGAAAATCGGCGTGATGATAACAGATCTCACCAGAAATGCGAGCATTGCAAAGGGTCGAGGCATACAAAAGAAGGGTGTTCCAAAACCATTGGCTATTCGTAGTAGTAGCCAGACTAAGAGAAAAAAAGTTGTGTTTCTTTTTTGCCTGATGCAGTTGCCATTGCAGCATAGTTATAGCTAAACTTCCCAACAAAAAAATTAACTTCGAAAGCCTAATAGATATCTTCGCCAAACACTATCATGTTCCATCAACCTTACTCTTACACCAAGAATCTTTGGGTTTATAGCCTATGTTCACATTTCTAAAGGCAAAAGAACTAAAGTTGATCCATGTGCTGTGAAGTGTGTTTTCTTGGGATATGAGATTGGAAAAAAGGGTATCGTTCCTATGATCCCATCCCATTGCGTATGTATACCACTATGGATTGTAATTTTTAAGAAATCAAGTTCTATTATAAAACCATTCTAGTAGTAAGGGGGGAGAACACAATAGACCCACTAAGTTGGCTAATTAGTCCACCCTAGACTAACACTCCTGATAAACTAAAATTGATTGAAATTACTACTGCCTTGAAAGAGCTAGTAGGCAAGCCAACTGAATTTTTCTCTCTACATAGTCATCTTGACTTGGAAAGTGACACTCCAACTATCCACCCAACTGAAATTCCTAATATTAGTCTATCTTTATCTTTGGAAGCATCACAAACTAACTATGAAACACAGGATGAAACTGCAATTGAAATGTCTCCACAGTTTCAGTATAAACGAAGCACACGAAGAATATCACCAAAACGGTATGAGCCAGAATGTGAATCTTGTCAATCAAAATACCCAGTACCAATCATGTTAGAGGGAGTTTGTAACAAACCGGTCAAGACCCGTAAACAAAATCAGATTATTTGTTGAGCAATTTGAGTTTTCTTAAACTATTTTGTTTATTCCTCTTTTTTAAATATCCCAAAACTCCCTAAACATTACAAGAATGGCTTTATATATAGCTTAAGCCCAACAAACAATTACTAGAATACATATTTTCTAACTAACACAATACATATGCTAACTAAATAGTGAAATATCAATAATGTCCTTAGCCCCTTTGACCCAATTCATAACATTACCGACCACCTGAAGTTCCACCTCGTCGTCAACGTGGATAAAAATGTAGTTGGGCCTTACACTGTTAGCAACGAGAATGAGGATAAATGGTTGAAAAAAATTTCTTAAATTTACCTGACTTGGTTAGAATTCAATGGGGAAAAAATTTCTCAAAAATTGGTGTGTGAATTTGAGATTTAAAGGAGTCAAAACTAAAAAAATAATGAAGTGAAAATATTTGAAATGGGTTGAAATCCTCAAATATTATTAGGCTTAAAATGAATTTTAAGATAGCCAAAATGGTCTCAATTTTCTGACCAGGTACGTTAAAGCATTGCTGACTTCATCCTAATGTCATACGTGATGTCATTCCCATGTTCAAAAGTTCAGCCTACACTTTTCTGGATAATGCCTTTCCAGTTGAATGCTTAACTCTATTATTCAATCTCTCCTCAAAACCCAAAACTAAGAAAATAACAGCTCCTTCACAGTAATTCCCTTCTACATCGGCAAACCCATCTTTCCTCTTTATGAACATCACGCCGGTAATCTGCCGCTAGTTCCCGGTATCTGTGTTGCTTCCACCCAACTCGCCAGCCACTTCTTTGGAAATCAACCACCTTATTCCGGTGACCTTAAGGCCAAACTGTTGGGATTCATAGATGCTTAAAGCGGAATTTCAGGAAACACTTCCCTAACATCTATCTCAAGATCATAAACATAATCAGACATATGAATCATACAAAAGGATTAGTCTATATTACCTTTGTAGCGTGAAATCCACAAGAATTAACGTGGTAAGATAATCTGTAGAGCCTCAAACGTTGCTCCTCTATTCAGTCTACCAGAATCAATTGAATACCAACGTTTGCTAGAACGGAAGAGAGGTTTCTCTTGCTTTTTCTGGTTTTTCAAAATAACTGTTTTTATTCCATCCCTCTACTACAAATATTATATCCTTATATAATATCAGTAACCTAAGTCAAAAGAAAACTGATTCTTTTGTTAACCTAATTGGATCACAAGCCCATACTCCTAATGGGCCTGAGTTATTTATCGTTCAATTGATTCTTTTGTAAGACCTTATAGGATTAATTATATTAGTCGTGGTCCAATTATTATTGGCCCACCAATTATATTTATTCTCTAGCAAGCAAATACAATTACTAATAATAATTAACTTTATTATCTTCATAAATATCCTATATATTTATATTTAGTAATTGTCGGAAATGTCTACGGACATATTCCTTCAATCTCCCACTTGTCCGAAGACAATTGCACAATTATAAATTCCTTAAGCCACTTAATGTGAAATTTGACAACGCAGTTTTATTTCTCCAATTATGTTTCTTGATCTCTGCGTTCGAATTGTTGAACTAAGGATTAACCATTTAATCTTATTCCGCATGGCCATGCAATTTTCAATTCTCGCTCATCAAGAGGCCTACACACCAATCCTATCACATAGGAGGACTTATTCATTCTTGTATGACCATAACTCCCACTCAATTCTTAGCCCACCTGATCACTGCCTTTATAGCCTCCTTTTACAGCACGACGTTTAACAGCGTCAAGGTTAAACTAATTATTTCGTAGTGATTAAGACATACTCATGTCTAAGGAATCCACTAAATATAAGGATTTGATTCTGCCCTTTCGAATCAGATTAGGTCAAGTCTCAATGCATCAGGTATGCATCCATGTAATCGATTAAACATCTCTATGTTTCCATAGCCCATGGAACCGAGCTATCAATTAATTACATGCTAATCTTTAATAAACCACTTATGTCCAATTTAGTGATTTAGATTAGGGACATTATATAAATTGTGATTTCAGTTCACATAGGGTTCCATTATCAAAACGTTTCCGATAATCCTATTGAAAACACAAATTACATAGACATATTATTTAATACTAAACCAAGCAATTAAATAAGAAACAAACTATTTATATTATTGATAAACATTCCAAACATATGGTAAACAGAATTCTTTATAATTGTAAACATGAAGTAAACAACCTAAACACATTCTCCTATATGCTTAAGCCCCATGGACCTAGTATGACTCTCATGCTTCGGCTGAGGGAGTGGTTTAGTCAACAGATCTGCTATGTTATCCGTGGTATCAACTCTACTTATTATTACATCCTGTCTTCCAACAATTTCTCGAATAAGATGGAATTTTCTTTCAACATGTTTAGATTTTTGGTGAGATCTAGGTTCCTTGGATTGAGCAATAGCACCTTCGTTATCACAATACAACTTGATGCCATTCTCAATGCTAGGAACTACACCTAGTTCACTAACGAACTTTTTAATCCAAACAACCTCTTTTGCTGCTTCAGCTGCTGCTATGTACTCAGCCTCTGTTGTAGAATCTTCAACTGAACTCTGCTTGGAGCTCTTCCAGCTCACAGCTCCTCCATTCAGACAAAATATGAAACCAGATTGGGATCGAAAGTCATCTTTGTCAGTTTGGAAACTTGCATCAGTGTATCCAGTGACAAACAACTCATTAGCTCCGCCATATACCAGAAATTTATCCTTTGTCCTTCTTAAGTACTTGAGGATATTTTTCGCTGATATCCAATGTGCATCTCCTGGATTGGACAGGTATCTGCTGCACATACTCAAAGCAAATGCAACATCTGGTCGAGTACATATCATAGCATACATGATTGATCCTATTGCAGAAGCATAAGGAACATTATTCATACGCTTGAACTCTTCTGAACTCGATGGGTACATAGTCTTGCAAAGTTTAATGCCATGTTGCATAGGAATAAACCCTCTTTTGGAGTTTTCCATTTTGAACTTTGTGAGAATCTTATCTATGTAAGTCTCTTGATTTAGTCCAATAAGTTTCCTCGATCTATCCCTATAGATCTTTATTCCCAGTATGTACTCAGCCTCTCCCAGGTCTTTCATGGAGAAATGACTTTTAAGCCATTGCTTGACCGACTCAAGTATGTTTTTGTCATTCCCAATGAGGAGTATGTCATCTACATACAGGACCAGAAAAGTGATATTACTCCCACTTAACTTCTTGTATACACAAGATTCCTCTTCATTTCTAAGAAAACCAAACTCTTTGACTGCCTCATCAAATCTGAGGTTCCAACTCCTTGATGCTTGCTTCAATCCATAAATGGATCTCTTAAGCTTGCATACCTTCCTTGGATTTTTCGGATCTTCAAAACCTTGTGGTTGTGTCATGTACACATCCTCTTTTAAGAACCCATTCAAAAAGGCAGTTTTGACGTCCATTTGCCATATTTCAAAGTCATGAAAGGCAGCATTCGCAAGGATTATCCTAATGGATTTCAGCATGGCTACTGGAGAAAAAGTTTCATCATAGTCTATGCCATGAATTTGTTTGAAACCTTTTGCTACCAACCTTGCTTTGAAAACACTAATGTTTCCATCCTTGTCTGTTTTCAGTTTGAAAATCCATTTGCATCCAATGGGTTTTACCCCATCAGGCAGATCAACCAAGTCCCATACTTGATTTTCAGACATGGAATCCATTTCAGAATTCATGGCTTCAAGCCATTTTTCGGAGTCAGGACTCTCCAAAGCATCTTTGTGACTAGTAGGCTCTTCTGATTCTAACATGGTTATTTCAGAGTTTTCTGTCAAAAGGAAATCAATATATCTTCTTGACGGAATTATTGTCCTACTAGACTTACGTAGGGGAACAACAAGAGAAGTTTCTGCCTCATTAGGTAGAGTGACTTCGCGTGGATTTTCTCCACTTGGGGCGGTAGGAGGTAAGTGTGTTGAATGCATTTCCTCCTAGGCATTATCATGTTGGGGCGCCTCTGATGAGGTGTTAACCTTATCCATTTGTTGCTCATCTTGAACTTCTTCGAGATATACATTACTCCCACTTGTTTTTCTAGAAATAAATTCCTGTTCTAGAAAAACACCATTGCGAGCAACAAATACTTTGTTTTTGCTTTGGTTGTAGAAGTAGTATCCCTTTGTCTTTTTTGGGTAACCCACAAAAAGACATTTGTCAGATTTAGGTGCTAGTTTATCAGATATTAAACGTTTTACATAAGATTCGCAACCCAAAATCCTTAGAAAAGACAACTTCGGAACTTTTCCCGTCCATATCTCATATGGTGTCTTTTCCACTGCTTTGGTAGGTGCTCTATTAAGTGTGAATGCAGCTGTATCCAATGCAAATCCCCAAAATAAAATAGGAAGATCAGCAAGACTCATCACTGATCGAACCATATCTAATAGAGTTCGATTCCTCCTCTCAGAGACGCCATTTAATTGTGGTGTTCCTGGTGGAGTCAATTGTGAGAGTATGCCTCGATTTTTCAAATGATCATCAAACTCGTGAGACAAGTATTCACCACCACGATCAGATCGTAATGCTTTTATTTTCTTCCCAAGTTGGTTCTCTACTTCATTTTGAAATTCCTTGAACTTTTCAAAGGACTCCGACTTATGTCTCATGAGGTAAACATATCCATATCTACTTACATCATCAGTAAAGGTTATAAAGTAGCTGTAACCACCCCGAGCCACGGTACTCATAGGTCCACATACATCAGTATGTATGAGAGCTAAGAGGTCATTGGCCCTTTCACTTGTACCTGTGAAAGGTGACTTTGTCATTTTTCCCATCAAACAAAACTCGCAAACACCAAATGATTCAAAATCAAATGATTTTAGAATTCCATCTTTATGAAGTTTCTCTATGCGTTTTGAACTTATGTGGCCTAATCGACAATGCCATAGGTAAATGGGGTTTGAATCATTTGTTTTACGTTTCTTGCTGTCTATGTTATAGATGTGAGTTTCTAAGTCTAGCACATACAACCCATTTAATAATTTAGCTGAAACATAGAACATATCATTTAAATATGCAGAACAACAATTATTCTTAATAGTAAATGAAAAACCTTCCGTGTCCAAAACCGGAATTGAAATAATGTTCTTGGTGATGGCAGGAACATAATAACAATTATTTAGTTCTAAAATTAAACCAGAGGGTAATGTTAAAATATAAACTCCAACAGCTAAAGCAGCAACTCTTGCTCCATTTCCGACTCGGAGATCCACCTCACCTTTGCTCAAGCTTCTACTTCTTTTTAGACCCTGCACATTACTAGTAATGTGAGACCCACAAGCAGTATCAAATACCCAAGAAGCAGAAGTTGCCAAATTAATTTCAATAACATATATACCTGAAGATAAAGCACCAGACTTTTTTTCTTCCAGATAGACGGGGCAGTTCCTCTTCCAATGGCCAATCTTGTGGCAGTGGTAGCACTCATGTAGTGCTGCTACTTTAGCCTTTGGAGTAGCCTTTGGTTTGGAAGAGGCATAAGTGGTAACTACCTTTCCATTGCCATTCCATTTAGGAGCCCCTTTCTTCTTGAACTTTTTATTCTTTCTGACCATGAGCACATCTTTCAGTGCGGGTTCAGAAGGTAAGCTCCTTTCAGCCTGAACAAGCATACCATGCAATTCTGGCAAGGTTGCTTCCCCTCCTTGCATGTAAAAATTTAATCTGAAAGCATCAAAAGTTTCTGGCAAGGATCTGATCACAATATCAGTGGCCAGCTCTTTGGGATAAGGAAAACCCAACTTTTCCATGACTTGAAAATGCCCTATTAAGGCGAACACATGGGGTCCGACGGGTTTTCCCTTGCCCAGTTTGCATTCCAAAAGTTTACAATTAGCTTCAAATCTCTCTAATCGAGCATTCTTTTCGAACATTGTTCTAAGTTGCTGGATTATTTTGTAGGCATCAAGATTGTTAAAACGTTTTTGAAAATCATGTTCCATGCAAGCAAGCATCAGACATGTTACTTGCACAGAATTGGCCTCGAGATTTTGCCTAGCTCTTTTTTCTGCAACTGTTGCAGTTTCTGGCAGGGGTTCAGGGAGTGGAGTGTCAAGAACACTTTCCCTTCCTTCAGCTCTGAGAACAATTCTCACAGCCATTTCCCATTCAAGGAAGTTGTTTGCATTCAATTTGTCTTTTTCCAAGACACAACGCAAGTTAAAAGCAGGAGTGTGGTTGTTAGTTGAACCAGACATGATTTCTACAACAATGTAATAAAGCAAAATTAATAGTCTATCAATAAGCAGAAATTAAACAAGTTTAATAATTTATTCAAAATTTAAAATCCCCTTTTGAATAAATAACAACTAAGATCCTCTCCCACTATAGTCAAATGGACTTTGGCCCTGCCTTTAACTATAGTAGTTAAGGTAAGTAAACGTTTTACTAATTATAACTAATTATAATTCTTAGTAGATAGATTGATAATTCTTGTTCAATCCTATCTCTTAGTTTCAAAACCCAAAACTTTGTTTTTGATGATTTTGTTGAGTGAAACCAAACATGAACCTGTAAATTTTAAAAAAAATTTACCCCATATCCCAAGATTTATGAGCAATACCTCGCTTTGGCAGGATGTATTATTCATTATCAAAGGCTTATAGGTGTTGTTTGGAAAAACAATAAAACTCAATATTATTTATGGGGATTCAAGTTAATTAGCATGGTTAATATTAAGTGAACACATAGCATATTTAACCAATACATTAACTTATGCAAGCAAAGATCAAAATTAAATAAACGCTCAAAGCTAATAAAAGCATGAATAAAAGATGATCTAGTATGGCCCCTAAAAAAAATCTTCATGAAGCTTCCATGAATCTCCATTGATCACCTTCCGTGAAACTCCTTTCATTTGTGATTACATACTTTGAAGAAAAAAAATAACGATACGCAGATCTTATTTAATAACATTCAAAACAAACGATTCGCAGATCGTATATAATTACATTCAAAACAAACGATTCGCAGATCGTATATACTATCCTAATTTTATATATAAATTTTGTTTTGGGCCATACTAGTCATAACATGTCAAAATAATATCAAATATTATAAACGGCTTTAACTATACAATATTTCAAACTAAATGGTCATAACAATTAGCATATAAAATATTCTTATGTTGAGTCAAACTTAACTAATTTAAGTAAGACTAGTTTAAGGGAAAAAAAAACTACTTAAATCAATTAAGACTCAATTAATTGTTATATGCACATAAAAAAAAAACAAAAAAAATTTCAAAATTTTTTTTTTTCGAAGCCGCATACAGTGCATTAGACCAACCCATCAATGTTCTGGAACCATCTTCTTTATTAAACTTTAAGAAAGTGATGGAGAGAGGTTCGAGAAGAAGGAAAACAGCAAGGGGAAGAAGGGAACCCAGCAGCCGCATTCAGGAGCCGGTTCACCACTGCCCCACCAGCCCGCCTTCGAGGAGCGGTTTTACCACTGCCGCGCCACGCAGCTGCGCCTCCCTCCGGCTACCATAGCCACCTCAGACAGCTCGTGGCCTGCACATACTTCCCGGTTTTTTCGGTTTTTGTTTCTTTTTTTTTTTTGATGAATTCGAACAAATTCGAATTGATATACAATCTTTGTGCATGAATGCTACAAATTTCAAGGAAAACAAGTTTTTCTCATTTAAATTTCAATCCAATTAAACAAATTTTGTGTTTTAACAATTAAAATAGAATTGGGGAAAAACTAGGGTTTGAGCATTTTCGATCCAAAACCATTGAATAGTTAACGAAAAAGGAAATTAACAATGAACAAAATTTGTGTTTAAACAATTCATTGTGTGTGGGTTTCGTAATTGATCAAAGCTTCAAAACAATTACCACAAAAAAACGATTTTCATGCGAATGAATTGAAAAAAAAACGAGTTGGGTTCCACTGATAACACAAGACAATTGATTTCCAGAGAATAAAGATCATATGAATAGTATGAATTAGGCTAAACTGATACCACTATTGGGATTCATAGATGCTTAAAGCGGAATTTCAGGAAACACTTCCCTAACATCTATCTCAAGATCATAAACATAATCAGACATATGAATCATACAAAAGGATTAGTCTATATTACCTTTGTAGCGTGAAATCCACAAGAATTAACGTGGTAAGATAATCTGTAAAGCCTCAAACGTTGCTCCTCTATTCAGTCTACCAGAATCAATTGAATACCAACGTTTGCTAGAACGGAAGAGAGGTTTCTCTTGCTTTTTCTGGTTTTTCAAAATAACTGTTTTTATTCCATCCCTCCACTACATATATTATATCCTTATATAATACCAGTAACCTAGGTCAAAAGAAAACTGATTCTTTTGTTAACCTAATTGGATCACAAGCCCATAATCCTAATGGGCCTGAGTTATTTATCGTTCAATTGATTCTTTTGTAAGACCTTATAAGATTAATTATATTAGTCTTGGTCCAATTATTATTGGCCCACCAATTATATTTATTCTCTAGCAAAAAAATACAATTACTAATAATAATTAACTTTATTATCTTCATAAATATCCTATATATTTATATTTAGTAATTGTCGGAAATGTCTACGGACATATTCCTTCACAAACAACCCTAAGAATACAATGGTGCTTTCACAGAGATCCATGTAATGCCAGTAGACCGTTCCATGTTTTTGGTGAGTCGTCTTGATCTTCCGTTCATTAATTCCTTTAATGCCTTCTTCTCAAATCCGACGAGCGGCCCATATTTTTGGGCGACCTTTTGCACCGTCCAAGTATCGTTGGCGTTTCCACCACCTTTTTTCTCCTCTCTCAACCATTTCTCCTCCTTCATAATCACCACCTCGTAAGCGAAGGCAGAGACCAAAAGCAAACTACGGTTCCGACTTCTGAACGAGGGACAAGATTTGAGCTTTTACTGTCTTTGAATTCTGTCGAGCTACATCAACTTGTACATCCAATATTCTCTTTCTCTTCCTGCGTCACTTCCTAGGTACGCATTTCCACTAACTCCTCTCGATCCTACTCCACATAGCCCTACCTACGCCTACCCATACGCCGCCCCACGCGCTGCCCCACTTGCCTTCACTTGAGCCTAGGTACTATCTTCTTTGCCTCATCTTTTTCGTACCTTCTTTCTCTTTTCTCTTCTACTTTTTTTTTCCTTTTTTTCCCTATCGTTCTTTTTTTCTCTTTAGCTTCATTTTTACTCCATTCTTTTAGTGCTTCCTTCTTTTCCTGTCTGTTTCTTTTTCTATTTCCCTTTTCTTCTTTATTTTCTCTTTTTCCTATCCATTCCTTTTATCTTGTGGCCTATTTCTTTAGTCTACTCACTGGAAAAAACGTATTTGCTGTGGTTTTTGTATATTCGTAGCAATAAATGGGAAAAAGAATTAGAAAAAAAAAACAATTTAATTGCTGCGGTTCTATTGTGTGACCGCAGCAAATACTCCTTTGCAACATCAATTGCTGCGGTTTTGTAGGGACCGCAGCAAATAACCTTTATACAATTGCTTAATTGCTGCGGTTATCAAGGGGGCCCGCAGCAAATACTATTACAGCAAAATGAAAATACAATGAGGAGCATTAATTGCTGCGGTTATGTCTATGGACCGCAGCAAATAACCGTTGGAAAATAAAATTTACACATATAGCATTACAGTAGCATAAACCCGCTATTTCTTTTTTCACAAAACTCTTCTACAACGTACACTATACACTTTGCTTTGTTCTCTCAAACCCATTGAAAAAACGCTTCATCTTCATCTTCATCTGCTTCGTTCCTCTTCTTCATTTCACAAACGTAAGATTAAGCATCAAGATTTGTGTTCGTTTCTTGTGTTAATCTTCATCTTCACAAACCCATAAATCAATTTTCGAATTTGAAGGTAAATCCTTGCTGCTGTCAAACCCAGAAATCAATCTTCATCTTCATCTTCGTTTCTTGCTGCTGTCAAAGAGAAGGTAAATCCTTCTTGATTCTTTTTGCTTTTCCTTACTCTTTATGCTCTTGTTTATATAAAATTAATTTCATTGACATATATCCATTTGCATATTCTTATTATCATGTGCTATATCCTAAATGTTGATGAATCATGAAAATTTATATGAGTTAATTTGACGAGTCCTTAATTGAGAAACTTATGAAAAATGTGTTACTAGTGAGTTATGTGATGATGAGGATTCAAGTGTGGATTACAATTTTAGTAGTAGATTATTCTAATGACTTGGTTTTGTTTAGTTTAGTATTCTTGGATGTGGCAGTAGTCTTTTTGAATATTGGTAATAGGAAAAATATTGGTTTAGTTTAATTTAATAGTTTATGAGTTAATTGGCAGTAGTCTTTTTGTTTAGTTTAATAGTTTATGCTTGTTAATTTGATGGCCAAGGAGGAATTAAATGGAGCTAGTATGCGTAAAGTTATCATGATGATTGTGGTGGATACAAATTCAAGAGATAGGGTAGATGTCGTTGAGAATTGTTGATATTGGTGAATGTATTGAATAATTATTGTTTCTTGAATGGATTAGGAGAGTCTCACGAAAATCATTGTTTTATTTAAGTGAATAGTTTGACAATAAGGAAGAGATTATTGGACTTGGTATGTATATGAAGTATGTATATTTTTAGGGTTAAATAGATTTGGTATAAGTAAGAGTATATTTTTTTAGGGTTAAATATGTTTGTTAGAATAATTACATATGTTTAAAAATTGTGTATTAATTTTGTTTTGAATCAATTAATCACACTAATTAGGATGACAAAAGATCGTTATTGGATGTATGGAAGCATTGAATTGTCGGAATTTATTGATGGCGTATTAGAATTTTGTAGTATTGCGGTTGAACATCAAGTTAGGACGGGGGGAGTTGGTTTTTTTGCCCATGTGTCAGTTGTGGCAATGTATCAAAGGTAGATAGTGTTGATATCCTTAGGGAGCACATACTTCGACGGGGTTTAGGCCTCAATATCATGTTTGGGTTTGGCATGGTGAGGAGGGAGTTTACAAAGAGAAAAGTGTTGTTGAGGACGTCAATAATGTGGGCGATGTCAATGAGGATGTTGTAGATCATGTTGATGGGTATGAGACAGATGAAGAGAATGTCGATGAGGATGTGGATCGTGTTGATAAGATGATGAAGGGAGTCGAGGATGAGTTTGGAAAACGTCCTCAAGTTTTTGAGTTGTTGACAGAGGCTTCTCAAAAGCCTTTGTACCCTGGATGTACAAAGTTCACCAAACTAACAGCAGTATTGACAATTTTCAACATTAAGTCAAAAACTTGGTTTGTTTTGGATGAAACTTGGCACACTACACTATTTGGTATATATTATTGTGTTGAAGTTGTTAGAATTGAAAATCATTGTCATATGCTAGAAATTAAGTGTTAAATTGCGATTTTAAGGGTTTTTAACGGTTTTTGACACGTTTGCGCGTGAATTTGAGAAATGAAACTAAATTAATCAATGTTGGATACATTTACACGAGGCCTAGATCAGAGTCTTATTTATAGATTTCTATACTCTAACGGCTAAAAACAACCACGTGCAAAACATTTGCACACTTAAAAACATAACAGACAACTAAAATACTCTACAAGGCCTTCAAACTAAAACTGGCGACTGGGTGACCTTGGGCTTACTTTTTGAATGACTTCCCATGCTTAGAAATGGACACTTAGAGTCTTGACGGAAAGATCCTTGTATGAAGATTCCATTTCTACTGTAGCTCGGGTCCTGGGTGCACAGGCTTGGTCTCCACGTGTCGTGCAAGGTGGCCTGGTCGCAAGTTGTGCTGCTGTGCTGTTCTGATTAGGATCAGCAACTGGGTTCCCTTGTGCTTGTGTTCTAGGCGATTGTATGCACTACCAGCATGACTCTTGGACCTTTATGGCTAGGCCTATGTATAGAGATGACGTCCCCATGATTGGTTAGGCCTAGATCTCCATGGTTAAGACTTGGGTCATGCTGGTCAGCGGGCTGGGCTCTTGCTGCTGCTGTTGTGTTCTGTTCCTCTACAGTTGCTGTCTTCTGTTCTTTTTTATTACACAAGTGCGGCTCTCCTTATATAGAGCTCTCAACTAACATAACGGCTATATTAGCACACGCCTAATTAAAACGCACGTGCTATTACATGGGCACTTAAAACAGAAACAGAAAATCATAGTTGCAATTTTAAGGGTGTTTAACTGTGTTTGGCACGTTTGTGCATAAAGTAGCTCAAACTTGGTTTGTTTTGCACGAAACTTGGCACACAACACTATTTGGTAGATATTATTGTGTTGAAGTGGTTAGAATTGAAAATCATTGTCATATGCTAGAAATTACGTGTTAAGTTGCGATTTTATGCGTTTTTAAGTGTTTTTGGCACGTTTGTGCATAAAGTAGCTCAAACTTGGTTTGTTTTGCACGAAACTTGGCACACAACACTATTTGGTATATATTATTGTGTTGAAGTGGTTAGAATTGAAAACCATTGTCATATGCTAGAGATTACGTGTTAAGTTACGATTTTATGCGTTTTTAAGTGTTTTTGGCACGTTTACGCATAAAGTAGCTCAAACTTGGTTTGTTTTGCACAAAACTTGGCACACAACACTATTTGGTATATATTATTGTGTTGAAGTGGTTAGAATTGAAAATCATTGTCGTATGCTAGAAATTACTTGTTAAGTTGCGATTTTATGCGTTTTTAAGTGTTTTTGGCACTTTTGCGCATAAAGTAGTTCAAACTTGGTTGGATTTGCACGAAACTTGGCATACAACATTATTTGGTATATGTTATTGTGTTGAAGTGGTTAGAATTGAAAATCATTGTCATATGGTAGAAATTAGGTGTTAAGTTGCGATTTTAAAAGTTTTTAACCGTTTTTGGCACTTTTGCGCATAGAGTAGCTCAAACTTGGTATGTTTTGCACGAAACTTGGCACACAACACTATTTGGTATATATTATTGTGTTGAAGTGGTTAGAATTGAAAATCATTGTCGTATACTAGAAATTACGTGTTAAGTTGCGATTTTATGCGTTTTTAAGCGTTTTTGGCACTTTTGCGCATATAGTAGCTCAAACTTGGTTTGATTTGCGCGAAACTTGTCACACAACACTATTTGGTCTATATTATTGCGTTGAAGTGGTTAGAATTGAAAATCATAGTCGTATGCTAGAATTACGTATTAAGTTGCGATTTTATGCGTTTTTATGCTTCTTTGGTACTAACATCTATTTTCTCTTAGTGCTTTCGAGAACCTTCTAATTCCGTTGATTGCGGCTATTACACTCTCAAATACATGGACGATATCTTAAAATCTGTGAAGGAGGTTGGAGTCGAAAACATAGATGCCGTGAGTAATTGTTACGTTCTTAAATTATTATTATTGGTAAAATCTAATGTTTATTAATCTTTTTTTTATATTATATTATAGGTTTTATACGACATTCTGAGGGAAACACGCCCTCTGAGAAGTGGAGAGATGCGCGAATTAAAATACAAGATTGCCGCGTATCTTGCTAATTTTTGTCCTTGATAAATTGTAATTAGTATAGATTTTTTAGGACTTTAATGTATATTATTGTATATATATGTACGTACATATCATATTATATTATCGAGAGTTTTTTATTACAAAGAGATTATTGGTGATTATCATTGGATTATTATTGGATTAATCATTGTTATTACATTCTACATTATTATTGGCTTATTATTAGAATAAAATGAAAAAAAAAAAGCTATTTGCTGCGGTCAGCCCACAGAACCGTAACAAATAATTGCCATTATTTGCTGCGGTTTTTGGGGCTGACTGCAGCAAATAATGCCACTTATTTGCTGCGGTTTTTAACCGCAGCATTTAAATTAGGTCATTTGCTGCTATCACTATTGCTTGGGGCCAAAACCGCAGCAAATGAGGTTTTTTCTACTAGTGACTCTACTGTAACAGTTTCATACTCATTTTGCTCAAACCTATCTTTTCCTTGTTCACCACGTATGGGTACTCCTTTTTAAATCTAGGTTGTCTTCCATCTCTTTGTCTTCTTCTTCGTTTTCTTCTACTTGTTTTGTTTTATGTTAGACAACTACCATTATTGCATCCTTCATTCTTCATAGAGGATGAAGAGTGAAAATCCTTTGTGACTACTATCATGTTCCGAATCAAAATGTTCATCACAAATGTCTTTTCCCTAATTTGAATGGGTGGATGATACCATTTTAGACAACCCTTTGAAGCATGTCTAACGGTGGAGTTTTAGTCCCCAAAACCCTCAAAAAAGGCCTCAAGATAGACTTCATGAGTATTTTCTAGACTTACGCCGTCGCCGACGAGTTTTCGATCACCGGAATCATACCGCTTTGATACCGGCCAAGACCCATATCCAAAATCAGATAGGTTTGTGGAGCAATTTGAGTTTGTCCAAACTCCTTTGTTTATTCCTTTTATTCAAATATCCAAAAACCGCCTAAACATTACAAGGCTGGATCTATAAATAGCCTAAACGCAACAAACAAATACTCCTTTGTTCTCAAATGTTCTTCCCATTTGAGATATTCCACCTTAAGGAGAGAGAAATTTAATTAATGTTTTTGAGACATATTTAGAAGATAAAATATATCCATGTGAGATCTCATTAGATTCGTCTTAATCTATACTTTTTTATCATGTATTTTTATAATTTTTTATTATCCGTATTTAGAGATATCAAGGTTTAAAATTTTCTTTCAGAACTGTACAAAAAGTAACGAGAAGAACAAAAGAAAACGGAGGGAGTACTAAAATACAAATTTTCAAACTAACAAAATACAAATACTAACTAACAGTAAAATGTTAATAATGCCCTTGGACCCTTTTTCCTACTCATAATAGAGTCTTTCTCAAGAAGCTCAAGCATTTTCTAATAAAGTGTTTTACTCACCAATAATCCCTAACACGTGCTGTAGAGGAAGCTCAAAAGCATAAAAAGTGCAGAGAAAATATGCACGCGGAGATAAAAGGTCTTGAACAAAATTATACATGGGAGGAACGTAAGTTACCAAGTGGAAAAGGAACAGTAGTGTGCAGATGGGTTTTCACCATTAAATAAAAAGCAAATGGAACACTAATAGTCCGAGTTAAAATGAACCGAATATTCATATGTAAATATAAATTTCAGGTAACATGTTTGACATTTCAGTTAAACCAATATAGGATCAATGACATTCTAATGATAAAGAAATAATAAAGTGTAAACAGAAAAGATATAAAGTCAACAGAAGTCTATAAGGTTACATCTTGAGAACCATCTAGCCTTATTAAAAAAACTAATTATTTGACGTACTTGCAAAAATAAAATCAAACAATAACAAAGTTCATGTTAAAACAAATCAGATGTATCATATCACAGGTTCCTAGAGGTACACTTCACACACTTCGATGCCCACATGCAATTAATCTGCTAATTGCCAAGTGGTAACGTCATCGCAAGTTCCAAACAACAACACAACAACCAATATACGTCAAAGACTTTATACAATGCATTATAAAGGTTCAGTAACAAGCACTGAGTTCATCTTAGCATACGAAGGCTCTAACAAGTTCATGTCATATTTGAATTTCAATCCCCCAGCTCACATTGTTGTTCGTCCAGTTCGGGTCGCCATAGTGTTATATAAATTTGGAGGAATACAAATGGGATAGTTAAACCTAAGGCAACGTTTAACTTAAGACGTTGCCTTTCATGTTTGTGTCGTTATAGATAAGTATGCATACCCTTATGGTGGCTCTTAATAGAATCCTGGCCATAGGAATAAATAATAATAATCCCAATCCTTTACGAGTACCCAATTTATCTAATACCAATCCTATTAGGAGAACAACACATTCATCTTCAAGTTGTATGTTAAACTCCTTTCAAATTATTTGAGGTGTCTAATCCTTAAGTGATATACAATATCACACCATAGAATGAATACAACATTACTTTACATAAATTAATACTCCCTTCATTTCCTAATGTTCTTCCTGTTTAGATATTCTATATTGGAGAGAGAAATTTGATTAAGGTTTTTAAAACATATATAGATGATAAAATATGTGAGATATCGTTAGATTCGTTACTATACTCAATAACATTAAATGATTAAATCATCAAAACTCAATATTCCTTATTTTTCAAAACAACCAATAGGTTTGCAGCCCTTTTTAGACAATTTTTATACATCAATCAAAAAATCCGAATTCACCATTGCGTCCAAAAGGTATCAATTACCTTGGGTACTAAATTTCATAATTTTTAACGTTGGTTTACTAATTTTAATTGATTTTAGCGTTAAAGCGATTTTTAATTCAATTGGAAGTAAAACAACGAAACGAACACGCTCGAACCCTGAAGGCATGAGGCATGCCTCCCGAGACAGATGATTCCGTCCAAAAACTATTGTTTCATATTTTTATATTTATTTTAAATTCCTTAAATCTTATTCATCAATTAATAGAATCCAAATAACGATATAAAAATCGTAACACAATGCATATACGTCATCCCCACATATCATATAAATTAAATCAACCAAAAATCATAAATAATTCAACCAAAATAGAAAATATATATATATTCTTGACTTCATTTTCATGCATATATTTTTTATATCCATATTTTTATGTGTATATTTATATATAACACAATCAAATCCTTAAAAACCAAAAACATCAAAGTTTGCATCTATGATGATCAACAATAATATACCAAGAATATATAGTTAGATAAACGTAAAGTGATAAAATGCGTTATGCGATAAACTTGATACGCGATAAACTCGTGACGCGATAAAATAAAACATGTGCACAACACAACTTGAATAATTACCAACCATATATATATATATATATATATATATATATATATATATATATATATATATATATATATATATATGTATGTATGTATGTGTGTGTGTACATATATATATATATATATATATCTGTGTGTGTGTTTGTGTGTGTGTTTTAATAATGTAAAATAGATTAATTAAATGCTTGTTTTAATGTCATTTTAGCGAGGTGTAACGGTTAAAGTATACAAAGTTAAGTTAGTCGCCAAAGGATACACTCAAGACAGACCACTAATCAGAAACCTTTTCACCTTTTGTAAAAGTTGATACTATTCAGGTTCTTCTATCTATAGCTGCAACTCAAGACAGACCACTATTCTCAATGTCTTCATCTATTCTCTTTATCTTCCCTTGATCTCATAAGCCTAGAAAATCCTAGATCTACCTTCTAGGTAAGATCTAAGTGACAATTTTGACTATAAACCCTATAAAATCGATTCATCTACTCACTTGGTACTTATTTAATCATATCTACTTTATTTTCAAAAAATCTATAATTTTGTTTGCTTTTCCCTTTTCTAGCTTAACAATGGATTCACCATTGAAAAAAGTTGATAAGTTCTATGACAAGGATGCTATGAAAAACCAATGGTTTGACTATTATGCTCAAATACGATCTCCATCAACCTTAGTTGAAATAGATCCGAATTAGGGTAAGGAATTTGACTCTGATGGTGAAGAAATTGTACAAGAGTCTTTACCACCACTGAATATGATTGGTTTTTTTGCTGTTGCTGATGATGATAAAGGTGAGGCAAAAAAAGTGTATATGGTGAAGAAACTGCAAAAAATGCTAATGATGATTTCTATGATGTTGTTGGTACATTCTCTCGTGTGTGTGTTTACGATTTTTTTTTGCCTCATGATGATTTGTTGGTATTTGAGACCATAAGATTTTCATATTGCCATCAATTTTATTTAGGAGGTATTAAAAGTCGACCTAATTTAATTAAGGAGGCTATAGATTATGATATGGGTGTTGATGATGAGAACATTTTTCATTGTTCTTGATAACATGTGCCACTGCAAACTGCTTTGAAGCCATTTTAATTCCTTTTCACTCATGATTTCGGTAAATGTTTAGTGTAAAACATCTAGATTCTTTTTACATGATGTTTAAAATTAAACACAATAAAGTTTCTATGTATCCTAAAAGTTTATATGTATCCCAAAAGATGTAGTTAGCCCAAAAGTTTTAGATAGTACTCATTATTCTTTCCAAAAGTTTTTGTTTGCTAGGTTGTACTGTTTATTCTTTTACTCCTGGATTGTTAGCTGCTGGATTATTGGTTGCTGGATTGTTGGATTGTTGTTGGTTGGGTTGGTCATTACTGGACTGTTGTTGGTTGCTGGCTTATTGGTTACTGGATTGTTTTTTTTTTTTTTTTATGGGTTGTTAATTGCTAGATTGTTGTTTGTTGAGTTGTTGATTGCTATATTGTTGTTGGCTAATTGTTGAAATAAATATTGTTGGATTACCTCCTTATAATTGAGTCCAAGATAATATTTAATTATTTCTAACATTATGGGTTCCACCTTGAATGTAAATATTTCAAAGACTCCTAAATAAGTTGTAACACCTCGAGATTTTCTGACGTCATTAATTAATATTTTGATAACTTTTGGGGATTTAATAATTATGTTAAATTAATTTAGAAGTAGTTTTAATAAATTCCTTTCATATACGAATTTAAATATTAACATATATTTATATTAAAAATACAATTACGATTTCTAAAATAAAGAGTTTGAATCAAATTATTATTTTTATTAACATGTGTGAGCACACGAAAGTGAGATTTTTTTTAGTTGGGCTTTGCAAGAAAATAAATCTAGGTAAATAAATAAATAAATAAACAAATAAAATAAAAAGGAGGGATTAGGGTTTTAAGTGAGACAACCTTGCCTTAACAACTCACGAGTCACGACTGCCTTTCCTTCTTCTCTCTCTTCTCTTTCTTTCTCTTCTCCCTGTGAAGACTCACGGCTCACTCACGGCACACAAAAACTGGCTGATCCTCCCCTACAACCGGCAGCACCACCGTCTCCCTCCACGAGCAGCAACCAGCCTTCCCCTCCCTCCTAGCGGCAGCAGCAGCTGCGTTTTGCCCCAACAACAGCAGAAAGTTGTTGTGACGCCAACCGCGGCAACCCACGCAGCCTTACTCCACCATTTTCGTGCTCCACACCACAACCACCACCTATACCCTCACCCTTTACTAGTCCCCCATTGTATGTCATCTCTCCTATTTTCTCTAATTAATTTTCTAGTTTTATTTGGAGTTTTATTAAGTGTATTGAGTTTAATGTTGGTTTTGTCTTAAGTACATTGAATCTTTTTGTGGGTAAGAGTTTGATGGATGAATTGAACATATTTATGGTTTAGGGTTTGAACTGTGATTAGAAATTATGGGTTGTGTGTTGATTGTGTGTTAGTTTCTTTAAATCTTACTATGAGTAACAATAAAAGGTGTTGTCTTTAAAATTAGTAATGGTATAGGCTTTCATGTTACATTTAGGTGGTGTATTAGTTTATTAACTCTTGCTATGGATAATGCTTTGAACATGAAATGACTAGGTTTGGATTTAGAATTGAAATTACTAATGATGTGTGTTTTATGCTATATTTGGTGATGATTGATTAAATAACCATAAAAGTTGTTTTAAGACTTAGTCGTTTGGTTATTGTTGTGATAATTAGTAATGGCGATGATTTTAGTTGCCTATGGAAGTGATTTTGGTTGTTAAATTGGGAATAATAGTTACTAATTGTTGTGTTTTGATTGTTACTAATTACAAGTACTCTTACTAGGTTGTTATTAAAGTCATAATGCATAATGTTAGTAAGCCAAGAGCATAATGTCAACTTATCGTCGATGGTTGCTAAAGTTACTTGTCATGTTGTTTTGATTATAGTTCTTTCTAGCTTCGGAGAATGTAACAAATGATATCGCGATTCGATAACTCTAAGATTTGCCTTGTCTTTGAATAAGTGTTATGTCAAAATTGTAAGGCTTAGTTGTGATTAGTATTTGGGTAACACAAACCGATATACTCAAAATTTGTTGATGAAAAAGAAGGATTCATATATGCTTTTACTTTTAAATTGGTGAAAAGACTTATGTTGTGCTGAGTTAATGATTTTGACTTGTATTGAATGAGTTGTGTGCGTGCTAGAGTAATCGAAAACTCATGTTGAATGTGTGATAGTGGTTACTTGGGCATTAAGTTGGTATGACAAAGTAGTTAAGGGAACTTATTAGTTCTATTCCTAACTTGTATAGGTTCCCAGTTCATAAGAGGAAAGTGGGACCTTAGTTGGGTTATTTTTGTAACTTTTGGTCGTGCAGTGATGCTTGCAGGTACATACACGCAGTAATTAACCCTTACATGGATCTTGCATTGTATATTTATCGATATTGAATTGTTTTAAAACATATGTTGTACACTATCTATGAATTATCGTCGAATGAAATATCGAAGTTATTGATTATATGATTTTCAAGTTTACTGATAGAGAATGGTACTAGTATGCCAAAGGCTACTAATGATTTAGAATGAGAACGATTCTCTTGTTATTGAGATCGGTTGTTATTTTTTGAAAGGGAGTGAGTCCTTTATTAATGATTTGAAAATCGTTAGTTTTAATAGTGAATGGTTTCCTTATTGATGAGATTGATTATTGCTAGTTTGAATGGGAATGACTCCTTTATTGATGAGTTTGACTTACGTCAGTTTGAATGGGAATGAGTCCCTTAATGATAGAGCAAGAAAGTTGTTGGTTGTAATGGGAATGAGTCCCTTATTGATGAGATTCATATCAGACTTTTTTGGTTATTGTGACTCCACTGGATAGGGTACCCCAGTGGGTTAGTTCCCGGAGATAGGACCATCTGTATATGGTTGCTGTACGGGGGTGTTATCATGCTTTACCATTGGGCGCCAGTATGGCCCGTCACCGCCCTTGGTTGATGTAACACCCCGTAATTTATCGGGTTTAAAAATAAATAAAATATAATAAAATAAAATAAATAAGTAATATTAAATTATATTATTTTACATAGTTAATTACAAGAAATAAAGTAGGTTTAATTTTAACGGTAACAAGTTTTGTCGCGTACGATGTTATCGCGTGACGTTTCTTGCTGTTTTAACAAAAGTATAATAATTACTCAATTAATAAAAAAAAATTATGGAAGGGAGGTGAAGGGCTGCCGGTTTGGGTGAGTATGGGAGGTGTCTTGTAACTCCTCTCATAATGGTGTAATTAGGAGAAATTAAGTTGGACCTTAATTTCCCTATTAATCCTTAAGCTTCAATTTGAATTCCTCACATTCCTAATCACATTTTTAATCTTCTTAGTGAGAAAAAAATTCAGAAATTTTTCCCTTTGTGTTCTTGGTTTCGGCACTCAAGAAGAAAAAAAAAAAACTTTTTCTTTGCTCAATCCAATCTTCTAATCAAAGGGTAAGTTAAGTTGTTAATTACTATTTTTATTTATAAGAAATTTTAGTATGAGATTACATAATCTTCTTTCCTTTTATGATGATATCCTATGACTTATTAGGAGGATTGAGTATTTTATATAAGTTTTCTTTAATAATCATTTGATAAAATTGGTTTGTTAAAAGGATTAAATCCTATTTCTATTATATAAAATTTTCCTTGATTTGCATTCTTTAACAAAGTTTAAATTTGTTATAAGAATAAAGTCTATTCAAAGGTTAAAATGGATTTATTTTACGATTTATATTTCTCTAGCAAGATTTTAGTTTGTTAGAAGAAATTTTAAGTGTATGAATTAAGTAATGTAGGTATCCAAGAGTTTATAAATCCATTAACAAAATTTGATTTGTTTAAAGGATTGTCCTTATATATATGTTTTGATTCAAAAATGATGATATATGATTCTCTACAAAATTTTAATTTGATAAGAGAATCAAGTATTTAATTTTATTATCATGGTTTATGAAATTTTAAGTACTCTTGAAGGATCTTGTGGATGAGTATGTCTTAAGTTGCTAGCTTTATGTTTTTGATGATGGTTTAGATTGTTGATGGGATTTTGTGTATTGTTAGATGTGTGGAAATATCAAGTGGTTGTGTGATAGGAGAATTGGTTTTGTTTGTTTTATTTTAGTAGAATGTAAATTCGGTTTCGGTTAAGTGTATCTTGGTAATGAGGTTTAAAAAGGATTAAATAAATTAAATAGAAAAAAAAATATATATAAAATAAAAATAATTAAAGTAAAAGGAATTTTGGACAGCAGCTGCTGCCTCGATAGTGGCGCCCCGATCCGAGCGTTGGGTGTGTTTCGTTGTTGTTTTATTTAACCGATGCGTTTTAAAACTCGTTAAAACGCTTAAAATAATTAAAAATAGTAATTGGATGCTAGAAATTATGAAATTTGGTACCCAAGGTAATTGATGCGTTCCGAACGCAGCGCTGAAGTCGGATTTTTAATTTGAATTTTCTAAACTGTCCGAAATGGCCATAAAAGTTTCTGGTCAGAATGTAAAAAATTTGGAACTATTGGGAGTTTGATGAAAACATTTGAAATTATCAAGTCTTAGTGATATTTTAATGGTATTGAGTGGATTAAATGTTTAAACACGGTCTAATACGTGATCGTTTTGTGTGTGTGTTATTTAGGACCTCGTTTCATAAGAGGGCGAAATTCTAATTGTGCTTGAACAACGTGTGTTTGCAGCGTTCAAAGGTACACGCTTAGACCATACTGTTTATATGGTTGTGCAAGTAATGTTGTTTTATTCCTAATCGAGGCATTTGTAATCACATAAGGATTAGACACCTCAAATAATATGAAATAATTAAGTGTAAATTGAGAATTTATGTGTTTGTCACCCAGAAGGGTTGACGTTTGGTTATGTTACCCAAAAGGGTTAACAAATGGTTTGGAATATTATAAATTATTTTTCCCATGGCAGTTGTGGATCATTACGGTCACCATGGGGGTATGCATACTTTAGCCTTTGGCGACCCGAACAGGACGGGCAACGTCTTAGGTAGGTGGTTCCCTTGGGATTAGCTCTCCCAAGTGTATTCCACCAAAACAAATTTGAAATTATACTTGTACGACCCGAACAGGACGGGCAACGTTACAAGATTGGAAATATTGAATAAAGAATATGTATTAGAGCCTTTGCATGCTAGGGTAAACACAATGCTTGTATTCAACCTGTTTAATATATGTATGAAGTCTCTGACGTGCATTGGTTGTTCTTTGGAACCTGCTACGTGTTATCATACGACGTGCAGCAGGTTGACTGCAGGAGGGGGCTGGAGTGAGGATTCAGCTTAGAACCCGTAACCATCAAATCTAGACATACTTTGTAATGAGTCGAAATAACTCAGTTTATGTAACCAAAGTTTTTGACGTATTCTTTTTATCTCGTACAACTTTTAGCTAGTCTAGAGGCCTGTGGGCTCTTGAGTTGTATGTAAAGACTTCCGCTGACTTGTTTTATTTTGCTTGGCGTTGTTTCCTGTGTTGACCATATTCCTTTTACCGTTGGAACGTTGACGATCCGAGTTAAAGTGAATTTTCTTTTGTGTCCGTTTGTGAATCGGAATCATGTTTTCATATGATTTTCCGGGTCACTTAAACCGGGCCGTTACAGTTGAGGTATTGCCATGTGGGTCTTACAAACCCCAATATGGTGGCCTCTAGTCACATACGTTTAGGTATTGTGGCTCCACTGGTTCGGTACCCCAGTGGGTTTAGTTCTCAGAGGTAGGAGCATCTGTATATGGTCGCTGTATGGGGGTGTAATCATGCTTTACCATTGGGCGTCGGTATGGCCCGTCACCGCCCTTGGTTGAGGTGTTGCCATGTGGGTCTTACAAACTCCAATATGGTGGCCTCTAGTCACATATATAAATAGATATTTGAAAGTGGTTAATTTCTTGGTTCAAGTGTTACCGAAAAGTTATGAAGTCGAAAAGAAGTGAAGAAGATGGAAATGACAGTGAGAAGTAGGAATTGATGTTTAGTGGTTATGATTAGCACTTGGAGTGTTGTGGAATCACCTTCATATTATGACACACTCTATTGATACTAATTATGCCTTACTATGATATGATGTTAGTTTCTGACGTGTACATGTTTGATTTGTTTGAAATGACTCTTTCTATGATGGCCCTGTGATGACACGTTTGATATTTTCGTCTTACGTTGAGCAGTAGGGAAATCATAGATAGACTTAAACAAGTTATGGACTCTCTTGTGCATTGCATATGGAGGATCAAGCGCGCAACTTATGTTTATAATAATGTTTTCATGGGTTTTAACCCCAAAGTTTTATGTTTTGCTGGGTTGTATATGTTTTGAGAGGCATGCGATCTCTATTTCTATAAGTTTATTTCCGCTGCATAATTTTCTGGTTTATATGTTTTAGTTTAAAAGTTTTGTCATTTGAAACTCAAGTGTTTACTTTGGAACCACGATCCATGCTTGACATGAGAAGCTGGCGATGAATCATTCCGCCGTGATACAGTTTTGATAGGCCGTTGATGCCTTTACTTTATTAGATTCTAATAGCTTTTTTTTTTTTTTTACAAAGGCGCACAGTTTTAGGGTAGATGCTGCAGAAATTTCCATTGACATTTTAAAAGTTTATTATTATTTTATTTATTTTATTTTAATGTAACACCCGAATTTCCTCCCGCCCTTTACGGTTTTGGTTTCGTACAAGGGGTCGGAAATTCAGGAGTGTTACATAAGTTCTTTATTGATAGTGAAAATACATTCGGAGTCTACCTTCACTTATGTCTTGCCTATATGGAATATATGGTACTATATGCCCCCTTTCTTTTCAAAAACCTCTGTCTTACAGGCTTGCAAAGGAATCCGAACAAACTTCAAAGTAATGGGTTCTAGACATTCAAATGTAGATTCAACAACCTTACTAATTGCTTCATATTATAAGATTCTTTTTAATGTTGTAATGCGTGTATTGATCTAAAAAAAAATCCTAATTCTGCTACATTTATGTCTGATGAGTTAGGTGGTTGTTGAACAAGATGAAAATTAAATAAAAACCACCTAAAGTTGCAGCATTGCTAAACTCACTATCTGAGTATATGATATGTGGTTTTGCGTTGTCTTGTTGGATGTATATGGTCTTGGCCTTGTGTGTAGGCTACTTCTCTCTTATTGCAGGTAAAATCTTATCAATAAGCATTGCCTTAATATGTAGTTAGTGATTGACTGAATTGGTTTTGTTTCCATGACCCCATCGTCCATATTCTTCAATTTTCTTTGAGCTAGAACCTGTGATGTAAAAGGAAAGATTCTTATCTTTCCATCACAATTAACTTCACCATTAGTTGAAAATATGGTTTACGCTACTGCACACATGTACATGATTTTAGAGATATATTTCTTTGACCAAATCTCTTTATATGGCTCGATTTCCAGAGTTGAAAGATGATAAGTTTGTTGTGTTTTTATAATGCACAATTACTTCTCATCAATGAGGACTATATTGGACATATATGTGTACTTAAAAGTGTTTGTTTTTGAAACTTATGCAGAGAATGAATTAAACTATCAATTTTGTTGTCAGCAAAATGCGGTTTGATTGCATTTGTGTGTTTTTTAATGAGCTTTTTTTTTTCCCTCAAGATTGTGGATTGACTTATCCTCAAAGCCTTTGCAACTGATAATTGAGTTATCTTCTTTGTTTTTTCTAATGATTTGAACTTTGGTTCATCAAACTCAACGGTATTCTTTGAGTATGCCCCTTTTATGTTGCTGTTGACAGTAATGACTGTTACAATAGTTTGTTGCTGTTTAATGGACACCCAAATTTGAGGTCTTTTTGTTGACATTGAACTCATTGGCAAGCTCATTGATCTTACCACGAACTGGTTTGCCTTCTTTAATTAGGCTATAGCAATTCATGCATGATTTTCTTCCTAGTGTAGTTGCCGTATTCCTCTTTTTTTTTCCATTGAAAAATGATTTAGTAAAGTGAGAGAAAATTTAGCGTGCTTATTTATTGCCAACTGATTACTGTTCTTATTAGGAAATTGTAATGGCTTTTCAGCAAAACTAGCGCAATTCCAAATTTTGAAAATTTTGGTTTCCTCCAAACCATTCTGATCTTTGAAATTTTTGGTTTCCACCAAAAGATTCTGATCTGTTCATTTCATGTATTTTTATCATCTTGATTTGAAATCAACAAAAGAAATGATATTTGTAATCACATCGCATGAGAGGATTGTACGTTGTTATAAGTTGTGAAAGAAGTATTTAAAAAGTTAAGGAAGATGTGAAGACTTGTTATTTATGTCAATTACAATTATGTATTTTAATTAAATTCATATTATCTAATTTTATGAAACTTGTCAAATTGTAATGGAGGTAAATTTTCCTCTAAATGAAATTCTCCTTTTTGGTTTAATAGAAATGGAGGGATGATTAAAAGTTTATTGCTTTGCTTAATTCATTTTACTTCTACATGTTACCTACTAATCTACTATTGAAAGCAGTCCCTGTCCTTATAATTTGTGCCAAACCCAATTGAGATATGTGGTGTGAATTAGAAGAAGTAATAAAGTACTTCATTTCCCTGTCGTACTGAAACAATATTAAAATGAATGATTATTTATTGGAGATTAAGACAATAATATAAACGAAAGTAATAAATGGATATGATGAGAAAGAAATCGAATTGTTGAATGTATTTAGATTAGAGGATGTCAATTCAAGTCTATAAATATATATTGTAATAATCATATACTATCTATATAATAAAGAACAAATCGAGATAAGATTTTCGAAATAAAGAGAATTTTCCGTAAAATCTTCAATTACTTAACTAACTCTATTTCATGATATTTTGGTTCATGTAAACGACAAAATTATAGAATTAAAAAAAAACAATTGTCCATTAATATATGTTGCTTTTAAAAAGGCCAAATAAAAAAAAGAAAAAAAAAACAGGAAAGTTTTCATGCGGTCGTAGTGAACCTAAACCAGCAAAATATTTCCCGACAAGAGAGAGAAAGAGAAAGGGAAAGAAAGAGAGAGACAAGTGATGAGGGAGGAAGTGATTAGCTCCGGTGGTACCAACAACAACCTTGATCCTACTCCGGCTGCCAGGTTTCTTTCTTCTTCATTTTTTCTTTCAGAATTTCATCTCCCTCATCATTTTCGCTCTTTCCTAGGGCTCGATTGAAATTTTCAATTCTGTTTTCGTTCTTAGATTTATTTTTCAGGTGATTAAAAATAGGGCTTTTTCTTTTTACTTGTTGAATTTTATGATTTTTAATTTATTGAGCCCTTTTTGTGGCATTGTTGTCATCCCCGTTGCTCAAGATTTGTTACCCTTTTTTTCTGCTCAACTTAGAGGTTTAAGAAACACTTGGAAAGCTCATTATTGAGCTGAATTTTTTTTTTATATTTTTTTAGTTTTGATTTTTGTAACATTGTATGTTGATATGTAGGATACCTTGATTGTATTTGCTGAAAGTCTTTTTGGGGTGTTTGTACTAGTTTTCCTTGTTTATTGGTTAATTTTTGATTTTCCTGGACAATCAAATGGAATGATTGAATAATTGGACCTTTTTATAAACTTTTAATTATATTTTTTACTGTTCAAGTTTTGTGTTCTGTGTTTTGCGAACAGTAAGTTATCTTTTTGTCAAACTATACCTTTATTCCGGGATCATAAATGGCTTAGTGGTTTAGTAAGCTTGATGAGCCCATACACTAATTGTATGCTGCTGTGTTGTCTTTCCTATATCGGTTGGGCTTACTTGTGTGTTCTTGCATTGCTTTGTTAGTGTTATGATGTGCCTATTGTCAGATATCTATGAGTCTCCAATTGAGAAACCGTGTTTACTTATATTCTACGGGGAGATACTATGATGGCATAATTTAACTGTGCATCTAATTTATAGAGCAGTGTGGTTTTCTTTTACTATTTTCAGCGTGCTTCCACAGTTGATATTGATTGCCTGTGTTTCCTTTTGTGTATATATTTCTCTAGCGTGCGAAGTAAGAACTTAGTTGCTTAGACAACATGGTTTCCTTTGATGTTTTTTTAAAGTTTGTGTTTCGTCAATCAAAGATTTTATCTATCAAATTTATTGGCTTTATAGCATCTCTATAAATTCTCACAAGCTTTTTTTTAGTAAAGAGACGCACTTTGGAGAGTTGTCCTTAGTTCTTTGATGAAGGGTTAAATAATATGGGTTAAGGGTTTAAATAGGGTCATGATGATAGTTTCATTGTACAATTAGGGATTTAAGGGCAGAATTCAATAAATTCTCGTAAAACATCATGCATCCAAACTAGGAACAAGTAAATTTGATCAAAAAAATTAAGCATTGTTTTCAACTATCACAAGAAAATCAAAATCCTAATTATTTACATGTTTAGCTTACAGGAAAAAATATTGTACTTAAATAGTCATGCATCCAAATGGCTTCCACCGCATTAGAGAGGAATTTTAAGCATTGCTCCAGACTCCCAGTAGAGTTTTGTCTTTGTTCATACACTAAAAGGATGTTATTCTTACTTAAAATACATAGTTGCGCTATTATTTCTTGCATGAATACAACATGCAGGAAATCATGGGAACATCCATTACAACATGTAGAAGAGAGATAAAGAACATGCTAGTGTGTTATCATTTTGGACACCTTCCAAAAATCTAAACGATCACTATTCAATACTTGGATACAAGAAACATATTACTGAGTAGTGAGTTAAAAAGCTCAAACTTAGCTCCAATGTAAACAATCCAAAATATACATGAAGTGGAAAACATCTGAAGATGTATCTTTCATTTAATAAGATTTTGAAGGCTTGTACTTCTGGATATAATGTGTATAACCATAGATTACTCTTACAAAAGATGAATGTGATGATCTTTGAAGAGAAAAGAAGAAATTATTAGCGTTACACTTATTTGAGATGGGTTGGTGAGTGAATTTTTCTTCACTTTTGGTAGTAGCAAATGAGCAGAGAGGGAAAAAGCTTGTTGTTGTTTGAGAATAAGCAACCACTCATATATAAAACCACATGCATGGAATTTGCATGTAAGTGTGGAAACGATTTTAAGGCACTTAAAAGTTACACTTAATAAAAATATTTCTCATTATCATGTTATCACAAATTTCTGTTTCTATTTGAATGCTCTTGTTTACATGATGAAATTAATGATATTCATAGCTGGATTTTAGTATATGTGATTCTTTAGATCTCTGTTGCTTGTGTAAATATGCCTCACATCTCATGTCCTTGGCACTTCTCTTATGCAAGCCTGCACTTTAAGACTTATCTGGTCATGGTGTTCATGATTCTTTAGACATGTTGACAAGATAGTGACCAATATATAGTTTCTTGAATTCCTATGAGATCATGTTGAAAGCCAGTGACTATGCTCATCATGTAGAAATGTCCATCAAATTCTGTGTTGTAATGCGCAATACAAGTGCATGGAGGAAAGGTCGATTCTCATCACATAAATAGTGTATGATCAAGTTAGTTCTGAGTGTACTTCTAAAACCAATGATATAAAATTTCTATATATGATCTTAGCCAGATAAAGGTTTATGAAAATTTCATTTAAATAGCATATTGAATGGCTGGCTAATAGTGCTTTGGACCTCTAAATCGTCCCTTGTGTCTCGCATATTATTTCTCTTTACACTGTTGCTTTGTATCCATTTTGAATTTATGTCTATTATATGTGTTGAGTAAAGTAATCTCAATGTTACTGTATGCTATATCTTATCAGTTCGGTGGGTGCATCATCACCAGCAGTTCCTCCAAATTTTGGCGGTGTGGATTGGTCAGGTCATGGCCCAGGTTCTAAGACAGGCTCCCTATCGGGCGCTGGAACACAACCTCTTTGGACTTCTTTGAGCACTAGTGCTGGTGGCTCTGCACTTGGATCATCACAACCTTCATGCAGACCTTGGGAAAGAGGAGATCTACTCCGGCGCCTTGCTACATTTAAGCCAGGAAATTGGTTTGGGAAACCTAAGGTTTGAAATATCTGTAACTAGGAGTTTGTGGTGGATGTTAGATACTTCTTTCTTATCATGCACCATTATGTGATGTTTTGAAGTCTTAACTTTTCTAGATTCTGTTTGACTGCTAGATTTTACCCAGATTTGAAAAGTAATACGATCCAAAAGGAAAAAAAAATACTAAATTTGTTAGGGAATTTTTAAAGTTTCATGTTTTGATGTGTTATGGGGCTGATACTTGGTCAGCTGCCTTTTGATATTGTAACAATACCCATTTTCATATAGGAAACATTTTCATCATAAATCCCAAGTTTGGGGTTTTAACCATATTAATCACAAGCTTATTTTATTTGTGAATATTCTAATGCCGTTTCCTAATTTGTATTAGTGAGCAACCTTGTAACGGTCACACTACTTTCGCGGTATGGTTTTGTGGTTATCACTTCACATGATCTATATTGGACTGCCTCAAAAATCTTTACAATTCGCATCGTGTAATTTGCACTATGATTGGTGTAATATTTTTTGCGAATATGAGGTTATGCAGTAATCATGCAAATTAAAGTGTTAATGGGTATTGCCTATTTAAAAAATCATTGGCCAATGAGTCACAAAATGCCCAAGTTAATGTGTAGTAATAGTAGTAAACTTCTCTAGAATTTGTGTACAATTGTTAGGATTATTACTAAGCTTTCATTTGGCATATCAACTTTCTTAAGAGTTAAACTTATCTAGAATTAGTTTATAAATGTGAGGACTGTTAGTGAGGTGCCAGGTGGTATATCAACTTGCTTTAGACATTTGAATTAATTGTCTTGGGCTTAATTATGGAAGACACTCAATCACGACATTAATCTTGTTAGTTTTTCCTAGGAAAAAAGAAAACTAAAGATTACTTTTTTGAGTTGGTGACGATATATACCATCCGTAATTTGGTTAACTCCCAAGTGTATTTTTTTTTCGTCTCATCAATCGTTTAGGCATTACTGCACTGGATGATGATATATTTGGTGATGAGGTTAACTAGATTGTTACTTTTTAAAATCAACATATATTTGGTTGTGATAAGTTTTGTTTGAAGGAGGAGACCCTAAAGGTGTAAACCATGTAAACTGGTTCACCACTTGTCATGTTTGTTTGATAAAGACTTTCATAGTGGATTATCCTGCTATAGATTCATCTTGTGGTACACAGTGTTTGTTGTAGTGAGGTGTTGGCGATTTTAAATGACATTTTTTTAAGTGCAGGCTGCTAGTTCATTAGCTTGTGCCCGTAGAGGATGGGTAAATGTTGGCGCTGATAAAATTGATTGTGAGTCATGTGGTGCGAACCTGAAATATGTTGCTAAAGCTGGCTGGACGTCTTCTGAAGGTGATCTATCGTATGGTTTAGCTGGCTTTGTATTTTGTTGATATTACAATTGGTTTTTTTATTCTATCAAGTCTTAACATATACTTAGTTGCTTACTGCTTTTTTAATCGAATATATCTATACCCAAAGAAGCAGTGTATGCTTTTACCAATTTGCCAATGTTAGTAGGCAGTATTTGTATGTGGGATTATGATATTAATTGGTGGTAGGGTTGATACCGGAAGAAAATAGAGAATATTTAGCTGTGATTCCTTAGCCAGAAAGGAATATGAAGCAATTAAATGAAAACTTTCCAAAAAGGAATAAGTTAAATCTTTCTTAAAACAGTATCTTAAATTATTGTCATCAGAAAAATGTGAGAACTATATAATACCACACTATTTCTTGATGTCATCATGGTTAAGTTTTATGAGGTAAAACTAGGGAGAACTTTTGAAATTTGTGAGAACTATGGAGTTACCACACTATAAATTGCTATTTAACTCACCCTGCCTTCCTTAAAATCAGAAAAGATGAAAGAAAAATTTGCTTGAGCTGCTGTGAATCTCCTACTATATTGCATGTTGGCTAGTATCCTCTAAGATGATAGGATGATAAAAATATCTGACAAAGGGAGACACTGGATTAAAATGATCTTGGCAAAAAATCAAGATCCTTGCGCCTATACTTTTGAAATGTTATTTGGTAAAATGCTTTGTTTACTTGGATTTTGTATGAATTAGGTTGAGTACTGCAGTGAATATAGGTTTGTTGACCAACAAACCAATTTAATCATTATTTGACACATAAAATATTTGTTCTGGATATAGCCAGGGCCTTGATCAATCTATATCTGCAACTTTACTGTGGAGTTATTTTTTCCATCGGCAACAGGAAGTAGATTGATTTGTTGCCTATCATATCTTTGGCATACTATTGTCCAAATGCAAATCAAAATTTGTGCGGATTTAATGGTATACTAAATATAATATGGATTAAGGCTTTGACATTGTTGTATGCATCTCTAGGTTTGCTAAATATAACACATATAATGCAACAGCCACTCTTTATTGTGATTTTTTGAGAGTCACATTCTTGTGTTTTGCCTAAATCAAAATTTGTCATAACCTGCTATGTTCTATTTTCTTAATGTAGCTGATGGTGCAGCTGAAGAGTTTTCGAAGCAGCTTGATTTGGGGCACAAAGCAACATGTCCTTGGAGAGGGAATAGCTGTCCAGAAAGCCTAGTACAGTTTCCTCCTACCCCTCCATCAGCTTTGATTGGAGGCTACAAAGATCGGTGTGATGGACTTTTGCAATTTGCTGCTCTACCAGTTGTGGCTGCATCTGCGATTGAGCAGATGCATGCTTCCCGTGGACCACAAATTGATCGTTTTCTTGCTAATTCTCTCAACTTTTTGATTGGGGAGCCAAGCATCAAGATGGAAAATACCTCAGGAGTAGATTCTAGAGAAGAGGCCTATTCATTATATTCTCATGTAAGATATCTGAGATATAGCCTACACCTAGAAAAATATGCAGATTTTGTCCGATTGCGGTAATGGTCGTGATGTCACGGACGTGGCACATCACAGTGTTACTACTCACATTGTGCCTTGTGGACATCGTTGTGTGAAACTTTATCTTGAAAAATTTCTTCTTTATTATAGTATTCAAATTTTTTTAAAGCATATATTTTATTTTAAGTTTATATAGACATTTAAAACCTAACACATTTTTAAAAAAGGATTATAATGGCTAATTTGTTAAAATAACATCTTATGCTGGTTTTTACTACATGATTTTATATCACAAGTTACACAATAGAGCTATGCGGAACGGTAGGCTCAAAATTCGTTACAAAGTGGTTTTTATGTGACGGAACGACCTCACTTGGCCCTCGATTAGCAAGGGCAAAGCGGGCTACCACCCAGGGTCCCAAATTTTTTAGGGTCCAAAAAATTACTTTTTATGTATATAAGTGATATTTTTGACAGAGTAAGTGATATTAATTTGAATTAAACCTAGGTATAACTTATATTTTTTGTTAAGTAATATGAGTTGTTAGTGCTTTTTTTATAAAGTAGTTTAAATGTCAACAATAAAAAACAAAAGGTGTATTATATTATTCGTTACGCCTTAAGTTTATAGGGGCCCTTTTTTTTTCTTTTTCTCTGGGGCCCAAAAATGAACGGGACAGGCCTGCGACCTCATTTTTATTGCATGAGCCCAGATGCATTGACAACATATGGTCTACTACTTGTTTCCTTAAACTTTCTTACTGGCTTATTATTTTGTAGGCACAAAAGCTCATTGCTTTGTGTGGATGGGAACCGAGATGGCTTCCTGATATCCAAGATTGTGAAGATCATTCTGCTCAGTCTGCTAGAAATGGGTATTCTGTGGGGCCTTCTATGAAATGTGGTCATCCTAATGATGCAGGTCCAAGCAGAAAAGCTTTTTCAAGTACAGCTAAAAAGGATTCTTGCAAGAATGAAGCAATGGGTCCCGAATCAAAATGTGAATCTAGGTCACCATTGCTAGACTGCAGTTTATGTGGTGCTACCGTCAGAATTTGGGACTTCATAACTGTTTCTCGTCCTGTTCGGGTATCCCCCAATGGCATTGAGATCCCAGAAACAAGTAAAAAGATGGTTTTAACTCGTGGTGTGAGTGCAGCCAGTGGAATTAGTGGGTGGGTTGGCACAGATTGCATGGAAAAAGAACAGACTGAATACCATGATGAAGCTGCTACAATTGATGAGGGAAAACTCACGTCAAATACAGTTGTGGATTTGAATCTTACTATGGCTGGTGGTTTGTCATCTGGACATGCTCATGTGCCTGAGGTTTCCCAACATAATCGTGATGCTGACTTAGGGAAAGATCTAATGATCGGGCAACCGTCTAATAGTGAAGTTGGTGATCGTGCTGCTTCTTATGAATCGCGAGGACCAAGTACCCGTAAACGAAGCTTAGAGGAGGGCGGAAGTGCAGTAGATAGACCACTTTTAAGAATGCAACAGGCAGATAGTGTTGAGGGAACAGTTGTGGATCGTGATGGTGATGAGGTTGATGATGGTAAGCAGTATCTAGCTGGGCCCTCGAAGCGTTTTCGTGAGAGCGATGTTTTTGAAAGGTGTGGTTCTTCATTTCGGAGAGATTCATCTGGGGCTGGCCCTAGCAACTCACAAGGCATTGAAATTGAAGTAGATGAAAGAAGAATCGATATATCTCATGGTAATGACCAAGTTCTTCGTTTCCCTGCCAGGGCTGCGACCAGAGACTCAACACATGCATCCTCTGTTATCGCCATGGACACTATTTGTCACAGTGCAGATGATGATTCAATGGAAAGCGTTGAAAATCATCCTGGAGATGTTGATGATATAAACTTTCCTTCTGTAGCAATGGCTAAGAATGCCGATTTGATTGACACTTCAGACCTTAATTATAGTAATCAGGCTCAACAAAGTGTCTGTTTTCAACCAGCTTCTGGCCAGGCTGGTGGAGAAATGGGTGTAAGTAGCACAAATGATGAAGAGGAAGTACTGAACACAGATACTGTTACTGCCCCAGCTAGGGATGGACCTAGTATGGGAATTAGTGGTGGGAGTGTTGGAATGGGTGCTAGTCATGAAGCTGAGATTCATGGGACTGATATGTTTGCTAATAGATCTGACAGTGGTATTGGTGATGTGGAGCCTATAGCTGAAGTTGTTGAAAATCAAGGACAAACTGGTGAGTTTGCCCCTGAACATGGATTTGGAGATGATTTTGTTGAGGGGATGGATAGAGAAGATCCTCATGGAGATAGTCAAGATGTTGTATCACGTTCAATGGGAAGGGCAGATAGTGGCTCAAAAGTTGTTGGTTCGACAAAAGCGGAGTCTGTAGAAAGTGGCGAGAAAAACAGTGAGATGCAAGTTTTAGCTCAAGAAGCCAGCACTCATCCTTCCTTATCTTGCAATGCCATTGTGTATTCAGGCATTGAAGCATCCAAGGAAGAAGTCTCTCAAGGAGGCAAGCAGTCACCTGCTGATGAGGGTGCATACCCCGAGTCAGACTATATAATGGCAAATGGGACGGGTAAGCTGTTTGTTTGACTTCAGTTCTTTATTAATTGCACTTGTAACTGCTTGTTTCATAAATCTTTGTATATGCCAAGGATAAATTATGATAGTTGATTCCTGACTTTACAGTCCTTGAGAAGAGAGTGCTCATCTTCTCACAAAGTTTACAATTTCTACTATTGCTCATCTCAATCAAATTGTTTGATATACACGCGGTTTTATGGGATAAAACTTATTCATATCTAATGTACATGTGATGTTGGCTCTCCATGTAAGCCTAACGTGTAAGCGCTGCAGGCTGATACAATATATGCAATAGTGGCAGTTCAATTAGTGTTTGTGAGTTTCTAGACATTTCAGAGTCTTCAGGCTGGTTTGATTCAGCTTCTCACTAGGGGTTTGGTATGTAGTTGAAGATTTTGGTTTAGTAGCAGTAGTCGCAGGTTGCATGTCACCTTTCTCAGCTGCATCTGCCTGTGTTTTATTTGTTTGGGTTGTATTTCGTTCCCTCTACACTTTTACTTCCCTTTCTCATTTTCATCATGTTGACACTTGACACTGTAATTGAGTAAACCTGATTTTGGTTTGGAAACGTATCCTGGAGATGAAAACAAAACGGTTTTAACGGTCTAATAAGAGTCATCTGGAAAGTGGGGCTCTGTTGGAAGCTGGAGTATTTTCTTTATTGGCCTAATTTCTTGATGACCCTGAACTGATGTGATGCTTTAAATTTTGTTAATACTTGCAGGGCCTCCAAATGGCGATAGTAATTTTGATGGCGCTGAATTTGATCCAATCAAGCACCACAATAGCTTCTGTCCTTGGGTAAATGGTAATGTTGCAGCAGCTGGCTGCAGCACTGGTGCCGGTTCCTCAGCTGCTGCCGTAGCTCTCTGTGGTTGGCAGCTTACCCTTGATGCTCTAGACAATTTTCAATCCTTTGGGCATGTTCCAGCTCAGGCTGTGGAATCTGAGTCAGCAGCTTCACTTTACAAGGTATATCTTCTGGGGTTAATGACATACATTGCTTGCATCGAGTAGCGAAACTCTCTACAATACAAACCAAGCTAACACCTTGAAAGGGATATGGATTCAATCTCTTTGAATTACTCTCAAGGACTTGAAAAATAATATAAATTTTGAGTCAAGTCTTAACTGCAAAGCTTAAAATTCTAATCTCTTAGACATATCTAGCATGAATATCTCCTAATAGTTTAGTGTATTAGTACAATGAGAATAAATCCCAACTCAAAGGTTTGATTTTAGAATATGCAAAAAAATTCCATATTCTAAAATCCACGAAGTATTTGTGAGTTCTTCCATCACAACTTGAACAAATAAGAAAACACACTGAGCTAAAAGCTTTCCAAATAATTCAATGCATTAATCTGAAAATAACAGTACAATAATGCCAAAATCTATGATAATCTACGTCATAGAACTTCCATAATCTTAACTAGCTTAGAATATGGCACCAATTTTCTTTCCTTTATTCGGAAATTTCTCTAAATCAAGTCGTATTTTAACTATGAAGAACTGAAAAAGATTTTGAAATTCAACCTATGGACTCCTAATTCTTATGTGACTCTTAGTATGGTTTAAAAGACCTCTCCCTATTAGCTGAGCAAAAATCACTGCTAGTTTTACAAGTATTTATTTAATAAAAGGTTTTTTAATGAGTTTTCCTACTTTAAATAGGATTTCCCTATACTTGAAAAGCCTATCACTTTGCTGTAGCATTCATGTCAAGTGTGTTGAAGTCCTAGTAATCGCTTGCATACACACGACCATTGATGATTTATTATTGTGCAGTGATGATTTTAGTAAGGAGAGAAACGCCCATCTCATGTCTTTGTTTATGTAGAGAATGCTTCATTGCAAATGTGTCCCTGATCTTGATGCCTTGTATTTTATGAAACTTGTGGTTAATTTCATTTCTGATATGTATAATTGGTTATACATACAATTCTTTCTTTGTTAAGTATCTGGAGTTCCTTGAACATTTCTTTTCATGCTGTGGTATTTGTAATGCAGGTTGGTTTTAGTTACTTCATTGCTGTCTTATTACTGTGGTTTTCTGTACAATAAGTGCTTTAAAGTTTTGTCTATTATAACTTTTTTCTGACATGAGCTGATATATTTTTCTCTAGGATGATCACCTAACCTCTAGTCGTAAACTTTTGGCTCACCATTCCTTCAGCAAAAGCCGGGGACAAAGCTGAAGTTGAATTTCAAATGATATTTGCAGGTAAGCTTTGAATGATCGAGAAAACTGTTGTCTTTGATGTTGTACTCTAGTTTCTTAGGATTTTGTTATTTATTTGTTTAGTGTTTGTGTACATGGTGGTTTTCTTCTGAAATTCCCCTCTCCAAAATGAAAAGAACTCCCTCCCACCCACCCCCCCCCCCCCCCCCCCCCAATAAAAAACAGCTTGATTAGAAATAGACTCAATGTTGATGAAGAATGCAAGCGAGCACTAAGTTATCTAGTGCTTTGGAATTGGAATACCTCAGAAGCATGTCCATAGGGGCTAAAATACATTATTTCGTAACTAGCATATTGCAAAGAAGTAATTAAAGGAACAAAAATGTATGTGATGAAACATACACTTGTTAACTATACTGTAAACATTCATTCTAGAAAAGCATTCAAACAGAAAGAGCAGCTAACAAACGCTTGTCTAGGAAAGAAAAATGGAAGAAAAGGGGGTATTAAAGCAAATGATAAACAATGCGAATGAGGCATGTTTAATTTTAAACTGATCCTATGACTAGACCTAGACCATGAAAAAACCTAAAAGATACGTTGATTGTTTGGTTGTTGAATGCCTTTTACATGCTAGGAGGGTGCCTCATATTTATAGAGAAGGTACTTTGACCAAGACATGACCAGTATATGCTGGCAAGACTCGCTAAGAACCAAAACTGTTTTTGAATTGTGGGGCTTTCATTTTTTTTTTTTCAAGAAAATTTTGATGGAATATTCTAACAATTGGCTGTCTGCTTAAAATAATCAAAGTTATTGGTTGTATCTGAATAATCCCTACTATATATGCTATATGCTCAAAAACGATCTATGATCTAGGAATATTAATTAAATAGGTAATTTGATACCTCTTGCTCTTGTATTGCCAATTTGTAGGGAATCAAATTCCTCTTATTTATGATCCCATAATCTATGTATGATCCTGTGATCTATCCTCAATCCCTTATTCTCTTGCGAGTCAAAATCCAGTCCATAACATCCTTCTTACCTCAACTCGGTAATGTACTCGCTTCAGTTATGGGAGGAACCCCAAATTCCTCAGAAATTATAAAATGTAATAGGAATATTCCCAAAATGACATCACTAGATTGAATCATCTTGCTTGAATCTTTGATTTATTTAGTTGACGCATTTGGGCTATTGACACCGTTCATGTGCTAATATTTACCATGTTATTTTACCATGACATCATGGACTACATAGGTTGATAATTTAAAAAACTTTTTTAATGCACATATTCAAATATCAACCTTTTATAGCTTTTGCTTACCCACATTCAAAGATAATGCTTAAAGGAAGTGTGTTGAACAATGTGCAAGTCTAAATGTTGCTACTAAATAAAGAGGAAGTATTACTCTATGGTTGCATGGTTTGTGCTTATATAGCAATTTGTTGGTTTGGGATGTAATTGAGAATCTAATTAAGTTGATCCTGAACTGCAATGGCAAGAAAATATTATGCGCCTTTCCCCCGCCTAGAAAAAGAATAACATCTTCCTCATCAGTACTCGACTTCCACATATACGCTGTGTGCATCAGTTATCAGTTATATTTAAAATATTAATATACCTGAAACCTAGTTATCTGGCATAACAGAACAGCTTGCCTAACTTGGCTGATGTAGCCAAAATACAAATGGGGCCAACGTCCTTATTTGTATTATGAAAGAGGCAAAGATGAGTCTCTTGCACATTGATCTGATAGAGGAATCAGAGAAAAAGCACGAGAAGAAAAGGAATGCAAATTTGTTCTTTGTAAAGCAAATTTGGATGGAGGGGAGTGGAGGGATTTATCATCAAATTTCATTGCTTCTTTTTATGACTCTCACTACAAGTTCTCTTCTGTTTCTGTTTACAAAACCGGACGAACCATTTCCTTTTGAATTCCTGCAATCCTAACATGTGAGAATTTTTCCTCCTTCCCTTATCTCCTTTTTCCTCGTTATGTATCCAAACCTGTCATGGGTTGAGCCCTGACCGGGTAAGGTGGTCAAAAGAGGTTTCCAATTTTGTACCTTCTGTGAGCATCGATTTTTATTTGCTTAATTCATAGAGAATTTATCTTTCTTTTCTGAAGGATTTTTCGTTGAAGTAGAAATCTGAACGAAAATGTCAAATGAAAATTGCGACATTAGTTGCTTTGCCCGACAAAGTTAGTAATGACAAATTAATATTGGGTAATGACCTCAGAAATTAAATTTTGGTAGTTCGTTTAGCGTACAGATCCTATAACACTCTAATCCGCAATTGCAACATGGGAAGACTTTGTGTGCACAAGTTACTCCAGCTTTCTAAGTGTGAACTGCAGTTTACTTTGGACCCTTGTTGAATGTTTATGGATGGATAGCTTAGTTCTTTGTCGATTAAATGACAATTTGTGGCTATAAAATTTTTAGTTTATGCAAAGGGATCTTGAAATTTATTTAAACCATCTCTGTTGTAGGACCGTCTACACCCTTTGGTGAGTTACAAGATAAGGGTAAGAACAAGTGATGCGAAAAGGGAAGGATAGATATGAGGGTAAATGGGAAAAGGTCTGTTTTAAGCGGAATTTGGATTACTAATGATGAGGAAATGGTTTACTTTTTGGGTTTTTTTTTTTTTTTTTTTTTTTTTTTTTTTTTTTTTTTGTTTTATGAAGTTTGCAAGGAATTAGAAGGGATAGGATAAGAATAATAATCCTATAGACATGCGTTGATTAATAGAAGGAGAAAAGATGACTTGCAATTGAAAGTAAATGAATTTAAAGGATAAGAAATTCACCACCAAAGAATTCAAGTAGAGTTTTGTTTGATGGATGATTTAGAGATGGTTTTGGCTAAACTCAAAAATCACTAAATACGTTGTCTTTAGCAAGTTAAGAGGCTCTTAAAGCACAAGTGTGTATGTCATTTACACAAAGCATAAGAACTTTTGCAAATATAATTCTAATCCAAGAATCACAAGATCAACAAAGGTTTTGAAACACAAAAGTTTCGATTTTCACATATCATAATTCACTACCCTTAAACTATTAAACTATTACATTCTTTCCTATTCATTAGAAATGAGTACAACGATAATCTGATTTGAGTTGGAATTTGGCGCCTAAAGAAACTATAAACTAAATTCCATAACCTCCTTGCACCACTACTTGGGAAGTTAGACAACTTTCAGTTTATAACCACTAATTCATCTAGGATTGATGACTGGGTTAGGCGTGAGTTCCCACTTAACATTCATCAGTTTTTGCATTCCATTTTTTTCACACTAATTATTTATTGAGGCCATTTCACCGTGAGACAACTTCAATTGGGTCAACACAAATTATTTAAAAAAAAACTGCTTTCGATACAAGTGAAAATTTAGATTTCATTTTTTTTATGTTTGTTTATTAATGGGCCTTTTGTATGGACGCGTCTCACGGTGAGACGGTCTCTACTTGTTGTCTTTTTTAAGGGAAGAAAATCAGCAATTGGTTTAAAGACTTGGAGTGGGAAATAAGTATTGTATAACATCCCATCTTACTCTATGTAAACGTATGGCTGTTGGAAGCCTCCTCGTTTTTCCACTCCTTGCATGTGCTTCGGAACTTCCTTGCTCCATTTCTTTAACTTCCTACTAGTTATAACTGTCCATGTTCTTAGAAACCGCCCATGTTGATCCCGTGGTGTGGTTATTATTGCTGTCCCATTC